>NC_068430.1:16748071-16983071 GCF_023373465.1 Oncorhynchus keta | reverse complement strand
TACAGTCACATTTACGCTCAACTACGACCAGCACAGAAAGGTACAGTCACATTTACGCTCAACTACGACCAGCACAGAAAGGTACAGTCACATTTACGCTCAACTACGACCAGCCCAGAAAGGTACCCTCACATTTATGCTCAATTTCGACCAGCACAGAAAGGTACCCTCACATTTACGCTCAACTACGACCAGCACAGAAAGGTACAGTCACATTTACGCTCAACTACGACCAGCCCAGAAAGGTACCCTCACATTTATGCTCAACTACAACCAGCACAGAAAGGTACCCTCACATTTATGCTCAACTACAACCAGCACAGAAAGGTACCCTCACATGTATGCTCAACTACAACCAGCACAGAAAGGTACCCTCACATTTATGCTCAACTACAACCAGCACAGAAAGGTACCCTCACATTTATGCTCAACTACAACCAGCACAGAAAGGTACCCTCACATTTATGCTCAACTACAACCAGCACAGAAAAGTACACTCACATTTACGCTCAACTACGACCAGCACCGAAAGGTACACTCACATTTACGCTCAACTACGACCAGCACAGAAAGGTACAGTCACATTTACACTCAACTACGACCAGCACAGAAAGGTACAGTCACATTTACGCTCAACTACGACCAGCACAGAAAGGTACAGTCACATTTACGCTCAACTACGACCAGCCCAGAAAGGTACCCTCACATTTACGCTCAACTACAACCAGCACAGAAAGGTACCCTCACATTTACGCTCAATTTTGACCAGCACAGAAAGGTACCCTCACATTTACGCTCAACTACGACCAGCACAGAAAGGTACAGTCACATTTACGCTCAACTACGACCAGCCCAGAAAGGTACCCTCACATTTAGGCTCAACTACAACCAGCACAGAAAGGTACCCTCACATTTATGCTCAACTACAACCAGCACAGAAAGGTACCCTCACATTTATGCTCAACTACAACCAGCACAGAAAGGTACCCTCACATTTATGCTCAACTACAACCAGCACAGAAAGGTACCCTCACATTTATGCTCAACTACAACCAGCACAGAAAGGTACCCTCACATTTATGCTCAACTACAACCAGCACAGAAAGGTACCCTCACATTTATGCTCAACTACAACCAGCACAGAAAGGTACCCTCACATTTATGCTCAACTACAACCAGCACAGAAAGGTACGCTCCTCACATTTATGCTCAACTACAACCAGCACAGAAAGGTACCCTCACATTTATGCTCAACTACAACCAGCACAGAAAAGTACACTCACATTTACGCTCAACTACGACCAGCACAGAAAGGTCACATTTACTCACATTTACGCTCAACTACGACCAGCACAGAAAGGTACAGTCACATTTACACTCAACTACGACCAGCACAGAAAGGTACAGTCACATTTACGCTCAACTACGACCAGCACAGAAAGGTACAGTCACATTTACGCTCAACTACGACCAGCCCAGAAAGGTACCCTCACATTTATGCTCAACTACAACCAGCACAGAAAGGTACCCTCACATTTACGCTCAATTTTGACCAGCACAGAAAGGTACCCTCACATTTATGCTCAACTACGACCAGCACAGAAAGGTACAGTCACATTTACGCTCAACTACGACCACATTTATGCTCAATACAACCAGCCCAGAAAGGTACCCTCACATTTATGCTCAACTACAACCAGCACAGAAAGGTACCCTCACATTTATGCTCAACTACAACCAGCACAGAAAGGTACCCTCACATTTATGCTCAACTACAACCAGCACAGAAAGGTACCCTCACATTTATGCTCAACTACAACCAGCACAGAAAGGTACCCTCACATTTATGCTCAACTACAACCAGCACAGAAAGGTACCCTCACATTTATGCTCAACTACAACCAGCACAGAAAGGTACCCTCACATTTATGCTCAACTACAACCAGCACAGAAAGGTACCCTCACATTTATGCTCAACTACAACCAGCACAGAAAGGTACCCTCACATTTATGCTCAACTACAACCAGCACAGAAAGGTACCCTCACATTTATGCTCAACTACAACCAGCACAGAAAGGTACCCTCACATTTACGCTCAACTACGACCAGCACAGAAAGGTACCCTCACATTTACGCTCAACTACGACCAGCACAGAAAGGTACCCTCACATTTACGCTCAACTACAACCAGCACAGAAAGGTACCCTCACATTTACGCTCAACTACGACCAGCACAGAAAGGTACCCTCACATTTATGCTCAACTACAACCAGCACAGAAAGGTACCCTCACATTTATGCTCAACTACAACCAGCACAGAAAGGTACCCTCACATTTATGCTCAACTACAACCAGCACAGAAAGGTACCCTCACATTTATGCTCAACTACAACCAGCACAGAAAGGTACAGTCACATTTACGCTCAACTACGACCAGCACAGAAAGGTACCCTCACATTTATGCTCAACTACAACCAGCACAGAAAGGTACCCTCACATTTATGCTCAACTACGACCAGCACAGAAAGGTACCCTCACATTTATGCTCAACTACGACCAGCACAGAAAGGTACCCTCACATTTATGCTCAAATACAACCAGCACAGAAAGGTACCCTCACATTTATGCTCAACTACGACCAGCACAGAAAGGTACCCTCACATTTACGCTCAATAACGACCAGCAGCGGTGGAAAAAGTAGCCAATTGTAATACTTCAGTGAAAGTAAATATACCTTAATAGAAAATAAATAATAAAAGTCACCCAGTATAATACTACTTGAGTAAAACTCTAAAAGTATTTGGTTTAAAATATACTTAATTTTCTTGTTTTTATTTATTTACGGATATCCAGGGGCACACTCCAACACTCAGACATAATTACAAACAAAGCATGTGTGTTTAGTGAGTCCACCAGATCAGAGGCAGTAGGGATGACCAGGGATACTCTCTTGATAAGTGTGTGAATTGGACCATTGTTTCTGTCTTGCTTCAAAATGTCACAATTACTTTTGGGTGTCAGGAAAAATGTTTGGAGTAAAAAGTCCATTTATTTTCTTTAGGAATGTGGTGAATTAAAAGTTGTAAAAAATATAAATAGTGAAGTAAAGTACAGATACCCCCCAAAACCACTCACATTTATGCTCAACTATGACCAGCACCAAAATGTACACGACATCCACTATACAGAAGCCAGATAGTCTCCAAACAGTTTGAAATAGGATAACTAACACAACAGGGCTTCATTGAGCAGTCATGTGCTCACACACTGGTTTGTGGCAATGCTGGGAGTGTGAAGATTGACAGTATCTGTGTTATGTACTGTAGGAGAGTGAGGATGCAGTGAAGGCCCTGGCTAAGGAGAAGGACGTGCTGGAGAGGGAGAAATGGGATCTGAGGAGGCAGACCAAAGAAGCCACAGAGCAGGCCTGCATCCTGCGCTCTCACATGGACATTAAGGAGAACCGCATCAAAGAGCTGGAGGCTGAACTCACCATGGTGAGACGTGCACTCACACACACGCACACTGATACACACACACACGAGCACATGCACATGCACACACCCACACCAATATGCACTGACATACACAGGTTTAGCTCTGAATCGGAATTCCTGCATTTTCTGCCTTGTTAAGGTACCCTTCAGAGTCTGTTTTCTTGACTGACTGACAGTTGGACTCATTATTCAGTCCATGTCCTTAATTCCTCCCCACTGCCAGACAACAGCAGTCAGCCAACAACAGCCAGCCAGCCAACAGCAGTCAGCCAACAACAGCCAGCCAGCCACTCCTCTAAGTCCTCACTACACTCAGCAGCAGTAGCTGATACGATTTCTCAGAGCTAGAATAGCTCTGTCTCTGTCAAGTGCTCACAGCTAGAGAATTATGCTAACCTTGATGGAATGATCTGTCCCATCTAATCCCACACACATTTCAACATACCCTGCAATTCCAAACATGTGCCTACACCTATAGGTGTATCAGTGCTCCTATGTGTATACACACTGAGTGTACAAAACATTCAGAACACCTTCCTAATATTGAGTTACAGCCCTTTTTGCCCTCAGAAGAACCTCAATTCAACAGGTTATGGACTCTACAAGGTGTCGAAAGCATTCCACAGGGATGCTGGCACATGTTGACTCCAATGCTTCCCACAGTTGTGTCAAGTTGGCTGGATGTCCTTTGGGTGGTGGACCATTCTTGATACACAGGAAACTGTTGAGCGTGAAAAACCCAGCAGCGTTACAGTTCTTTACTCAAACCAGTTCGGCACCTACTGGCACCTACTCTCATACCCCGTTCAAAGGCACTTAAATATTTTGTCTTGCCCATTCCCCCTCTGAATGGCACATATACACAATCCATGTCTCAATTGTCTCAAGGCTTAAATTCTTCTAACCTGTATCTTCCCTTCATCTGCACTGATTGAAGTGAATTTAACATGTGACATCAATCAGGGATCATAGCTTTCATCTGGATTCACGTGGTCAGTTTATGTCATAGAAAGAGCAGCAAAGAGCAGGTCTATGTAATGGAAAGAGCAGGTGTTTGTACACTCAGTGTATGTGTGTATGGTGCATCAGTGCATACATGCCTCTAAGCATGTACTGTATGTGCGTGTGTCTGTACCACTGTATCTTACCGCCCTGTGTGTGTATTTATGGCAGGCAAAACAGTCCCTGGCCACGCTGACTAAGGACGTGCCGAAACGCCAGTCCCTGGCCACACCCTCAGAGCCGGTGGTGAACGGCAGTCAGGAGTGGGCGATGCAGGGAGACCTGCCCCTCACCGCTGCCATCCGCCAGAGCCAACAGACACTCTACCACGGACACACTGTGGACCGCCAGGGTAGGGTAGTAAAAATACTTTAAAGTATTACTTCAGTTGTTTTTTGGGGTATCTGTACTGTACTATTTATACTTTTGACAAATTTTACTTTTACTTCACTACATTCCGAAACAAAATAATGTACATTGTACTCCATAAATTGTCCTTGACACCCAAAAGAACTCATTACATTTTGAGTGCTTAGCAGGACAGGAAAATGGTCCAATTCATGCACTGATCAAGAGAACATCCCTGGTCATGGACTCACTAAACACACATGCCTCCTGTGTAAATGATGGCTGGATGTTGGAGTGTACCCCTAGCTATCTGTAAAAAAAAAAAAAAATTGTGCCATCTGATTTGCTTAATATAAGGAATGTGAAATGATTTATACTTTTACTTTTGATACTTAAGTATATTTTAAACCAAATACTTTTAGTATTTTACATTTTAAGTATGGATGGTCCTGGTTACCGAACCTACCTGGTGTTGCAAGCGCCATTGCTCTGTCAACTGAGCTACAGAGGACCACTCTCTCGCACACACACACACAAACAGCACAACCATTACAGTGGCTCAGTGTGAGGTGACTAATGTGCGTGTCTCTCCTCTCCAGCGGTGGTCAGGGTCAGTCCCTGTCACTCCCGCCAGCCCTCTACCATCTCGGACGCGTCGGCGGCTGACGGGGATCGGTCGTCCACCCCCAGTGACATCAACTCCCCCCGCCACCGGACACACTCCCTCTGCAATGTAAGAGCTGCCTGGCCTCCCCAACCAAGTAATCACACCTCTGCAATTCTCTAGAAGTATCTTTACCACTCTTTGTTCTGTCTGTCTGTTTGTCTGTCTTTACCTGCTCTTTCAGGTGGTTTGGTTCCGTTGCAGTATTGTCTGTTTGTCTGTCTTTACCTGCTCTTTCAGGTGGTTTGGTTCCGTTGCAGTATTGTCTGTTTGTCTGTCTTTACCTGCTCTTTCAGGTGGTTTGGTTCCATTGCAGTATTATCTGTTTGTCTGTCTTTACCTGCTCTTTCAGGTGGTTTGGTTCCGTTACAGTATTGTCTGTTTGTCTGTCTTTACCTGCTCTTTCAGTTGGTTTGGTTCCGTTGCAGTATTGTCTGTTTGTCTGTCTTTACCTGCTCTTTCAGGTGGTTTGGTTCCGTTACAGTATTGTCTGTTTGTCTGTCTTTACCTGCTCTTTCAGGTGGTTTGGTTCCGTTGCAGTATTGTCTGTTTGTCTGTCTTTACCTGCTCTTTCAGGTGGTTTGGTTCCGTTGCAGTATTGTCTGTTTGTCTGTCTTTACCTGCTCTTTCAGGTGGTTTGGTTCCGTTGCAGTATTGTCTGTTTGTCTGTCTTTACCTGCTCTTTCAGGTGGTTTGGTTCCGTTACAGTATTGTCTGTTTGTCTGTCTTTACCTGCTCTTTCAGGTGGTTTGGTTCCGTTGCAGTATTGTCTGTTTGTCTGTCTTTACCTGCTCTTTCAGATGGTTTGGTTCCGTTGCAGTATTGTCTGTTTGTCTGTCTTTACCTGCTCTTTCAGGTGGTTTGGTTCCGTTGCAGTATTGTCTGTTTGTCTGTCTTTACCTGCTCTTTCAGGTGGTTTGGTTCCGTTGCAGTATTGTCTGTTTGTCTGTCTTTACCTGCTCTTTAAGTTGGTTTGGTTCCGTTGCAGTATTGTCTGTTTGTCTGTCTTTACCTGCTCTTTCAGGTGGTTTGGTTCCGTTGCAGTATTGTCTGTTTGTCTGTCTTTACCTGCTCTTTCAGGTGGTTTGGTTCCATTGCAGTATTGTCTGTTTGTCTGTCTTTACCTGCTCTTTCAGGTGGTTTGGTTCCATTGCAGTATTGTCTGTTTGTCTGTCTTTACCTGCTCTTTCAGTTGGTTTGGTTCCGTTGCAGTATTGGTTATTGTAGTTCTGTGATTGAATCTGAAAGTCGTTTGAGTGAGAATCTCCTGTTTCATTGACTAACCCGAATGTCTGTCTGTCCTCTGCACTCTCTCTCTCTCTGTCCTACTCCCCTCTGCCCCTTTCACTCTCTTTCCTCTCTCCCTCCTACTGCCCTCTCCTTCCCCTGGCCTAGTCTATGGAGGACCTGGAGGACCAGAAGCGTAAGACTAAGAAGAAGGAGAAGATGTGTCTGGGCTCCCTCTCCCGGGTGTTTGCTCGGGGAAAGCAGCGCAAGTCAATGGACCCGGGCCTGTTTGATGGTACATCCGTCCCTGATTATTACATAGAGGAGGATGCCGACTGGTGATGGTGTGTGTGGATTTATGTGTGGTTGTGTGCATGCGGATGTGCGTGTCTGTCTCTGTCTCTGTCTCTCTCTCTCTCTCTCTCTCTGTCTGTGTGTGTGTGTGTGTGTGTGTGTGTGTGTGTGTGTGTGTGTGTGTGTGTGTGTGTGTGTGTGTGTGTGTGTGTGTGTGTGTGTGTGTGTGTGTGTGTGTGTGTGTGTGTGTGTGTGTGTGTGTTTGTTTGTTTGTTTGTTTGTTTGTTTGTTTGTTTGTTTGTTTGACCATGTGCATGCTTGCGGGTGTGTTGCCGTATGTGCCCACAAGAAAAACCTGAGACAACTGCTGCCCCCAGAAAATGTATATTATCCTCAAAAATGTATGTATGTAAATTAAATATATATTTAAAGATGTACATGTATGCATATGTATATATGTTTACATGCATATAAATATATACATGAGATAATTATGTGTGGACATGTTCATGCTGTATCATCTTTTATTTATCTTAATATTTATGTGGTTTTTATAACTGGAGACATGAAGGACTGATGTGAATATGTTAATAGTAGTAAATCGGCACCTAGTGTTTGTAAATGTCTTTTGTCTGATAACTGTTTTATTTTATAGTTGGTTTTATCATACTTTTTTATTTACAATTTTCCCATCCCCAGTCTTAGTTGGACAATTCTTTATATTCTCATGAAGATATGAATGAGGAATACCCTCCACATTGTGAATGGAGAATAAGTATATATTATACACACTAGTATAACCCATGACGTTATCTACGAACAGAAGAACACTGGACCCGTGGTATCATTTAGTGCTCAACATTGAAGTCTATGGAACGACCATGTTTCTTATAGTGAAACTGAAAGAAAATGATAAAAATATGACAATCAGAAGGACATTTGATATTCCGGTTAACAATGGACCAGAAACATCCCACTGTACAGCTACAGTAAGGAGTTTTTGACACTGTAGTGTAGAAGAAGTGAAACTGCTACAGCTGGGGGGCGAAGGCATTATTGCTTGTTCTGTCATAATGGATAAAAGGGGAGGAACCACACATTTAAATAGCTCATTGGGCAGCATCGACAAAAAGGATAGCCTTATAGAGGATGATGCTGGGAGTACCAGAGTGTCTGATGTGAATAGTGTGCTTTGTATAGATACATGTTTAGGAGTATAGGAATGTTAGATCGGTAGAGGATTGATATGTGCTTGTTTGTGTAGGCCTCCTGCTCTGTTCTAACCATGCTGAATGTTTCTGATAGACACTGACCGTTACAATCGGATCAATTGTTAAAGAATTATGGTACCCTGCCAGGCTTGTAGATGTGTGAAATCGATCCATATGCATTTCTCAGACTGAAAGCTGAAAACCAAAATAAGGTTCCAAAAACAATGGTAGTAAAAAAGTAGAAAACACACAAATGTATCAATGCATCTGATACACACACACGGTTTGAAAGCATTTTAAAGTGCCAAAGGTTCAAGTTTAATCTTTAACAAAACAGAGTAGAGTAGTCAGAGTAGATGTGTGTCACTGCCTTGTAAGATCGCTTTTGTCCTTATTGAGTTTAAAATGGACAACTATAACGTGCCAACGGTAAGCATAGGACTGTGCAGTAAAACCCCTGAATGATTACCTCTGCTGCTTCGGTTAGGAATCCATTAGTTAGCAGTAAAATGAACAACCTCAAGCATCCTCATATCATAACCTCCCAAAACATAACCCATTCCCATTTTCATTCTCTTGCTCTTTACCATACAACCAACCCTCCTAATTTCTTACATTTGTGATTATGATGATAATTTGTTTCATGTTTTGTAATTTAGGAGATGTTGCATAAAAGAGAAAATCTTTCAAAGTATTTTATTTAAAGAACAAGAAGTAACTTCAAGGGTAAGATAATCTGACCTGTCTTCAACTGTTGGCAGAGGATGAGGAGCTTTAACATCGTAAAAATTGAATATGATAAATGATTAAAATAAAATCATATTTTAAAATGAAACCAGCAACTAAATAACCATGTGGTGTTATTCTGTTCCATGTGTAATCTGTTCTTGTGTCTTGGTGTCTCTTTCACTCTCAGGGGGCATGAATCCCTCCCTCCCCAAAAAATAACTCCTCATCTGTGAATTACCAAGTGTCTGTTTCTACACTGTGGAGATCATTCATATAACGATACTCCTGAAGGAAAAGGACCTCCTGCGCTGTCTTTTGAAAACCTACTGAAAAAATCCTAGATTGTATTTATGTAGGCCTCCCTCTCAGCATATGAACAAGGCAGAAGACACACTTGTTAATCCTCCTGGATTTTGCCGCTTACTTATTTGTTTAAGTCTTGGATAAACAGGTGGTAAATTCCCAGCAGCAGTTAGTTTTATCAATAATGTCACCCATGTATTTCTAATGTGTCTCAATCTCTAATATTTGCCTATAGTGACAAAAAAAATAATTCCATCCCCACAAGATCATTCAAACTCAACCATTTAAATGCAAACCTTAACCCTACTCACACAGTATTCACTAACACTAGAACTAAAGAAAGGTCTCTGTCTTTATGAAATGCGTACTAATAGTTGTCATTGTACAATTTAAAAAGGATTTCCTGGATTTGTCAGTGCTTGAGTCACCTGCCCAGATGTGGCACCTGTCCTCAGTCTGTAATATCCCATTTGTAGTGTGATGAGTTATTCTGTAATATATATATATTACAGAATAACTCATCACACTGTGATAGTGTGATGAGTTATTCTGTAATGTCATCATATTAAGGCATCTAATAAATCATCTGTCAGATAATAGAGACCTTAATAATACTCTGCTGTGGTGAATTACTCTGGCACCATCTACTGGCTGTATAGAGCAGTGACTGACTGTTCATACTAGTCCCAGAGCTGTTTTATGCTTTCTTGGTCCTGTCTCATGTGTGAGACCCTCTGCCATTCAATTGATAATACTGCTGTCATGAAATGACATTTGATGTTAGCTGCGGGGGACATAATTCCAGGTTCACGAGTTGCCAAACAATCCAATAGGTTTCAGTAGACGGTAAATATTGTAGCCATGTCAATGTTTCAGAGGAATGTTAGTAATATCCTAGGTATACAGTGATATACAGTATATATCCTCCCTTTTCTACGGTTAAAGGCCCAATGCAGCCGTTTTTATGCCAATATCAAATTATTTCTGGGTAACAATTAAGTACCTTTAATACATTTCCATTAAAATGGGCTAAAGTATCTTTTTAGCAAGAAACTATTTTTAAAAGCAATCATTTTGCTGGGACTGCCTGGGAGTGGTCTGTGTGGGGAGGGGAAAACGGAAAACTAGCTGTTATTGGCAGGGAACTTTGGAACTCTTTGTTATTTGTTTACTAACCAATTTAGCATATGGTGTTGACACCATGGAAAGCCGAAACTCTCGCCCATGCAAACCTGCTGATAAGAATTGTATTTTCAACTAGCAACCATCAGAAAATAACACTGATCAAAAGTGTTTACACTTTTAAAGTGTTAGTTTCATCACCTGTTGTACAGAAGATATGATATAAAACAGGAAAAAAAGGATTTTGACTGCATTGGGCCTTTAAATTTGAGTTGGATTAGTCATTTTTGCCTCTCAATTCCTTTGACCCCAAACCCCTACCCTGTCCTGTACTCCTACTTCCCCTGACCAATCCTGACAGACACTGACAGCCTCTCCAGCCTATCAACACAACAGCACAGCCTATCAGATGGAGAGGAGCAGCTGGACCGCCTCCAGCAGGCAGAGCTCACTCGGAACATGCCCATGTCACTGTGGAAGGCAGGGCCAGTACAAGCCTGGCTGGAGGTTGTCATGGCAATGCCCATGTATATCCGTGCTTGCATGGAAAACGTCAAAAGTGGCAAGGTACGGCCTCAACGCTTCAACATGTAACAAGTACACATCCACTTTAAGCTTGTTTTTATACAGCCTGTAACGATGATAACATTATTTCTAAGAATCCCTCGAACTCCCAGTAAAACAGTAATTTCAGCATGCTTTCCTTCCTCATAGCATTTGCATTAGTATTCCCTCGTCCATGCTTGCATGTGTGTGTGTGTGCCTTAGTGTAAGAGTGATTTTCAGTGCAGGTGTATATTGATAAGAGTGCTCTGGATGGGTGTCCCCTGGTTGCAGGTGCTGCTGGGGATGACAGACGAGGACCTGGAGCTGGGACTGGGCATCAGTAAGCCCATGCACCGCAGGAAGCTCCGCCTCGCCATTGAGGACTACAGGGAGGCAGAGGCTGGCCAGGGGTAAGCTGCAACACACACACACACAACACACACACACATTACTAAGTGTACCTGCCTAAACTTTTAGGCTATCAAAGGCTGCAGAAATGGATCATCACTGGGTTTCCAAATCTTGGTTGAGTGACGTCGGGTTGCCACAGTATTCCCAAGCCTTCCAAAATCAACTGGTGGATGGTCGGGTGCTCAACTCCCTCAGCCGACGAGACCTAGAGAGACTCCTGAACGTCACCACAGAGTCCCACCAAAACAGCCTGCTCCTGGCTATACAGCTCCTGCAACTGATCAACTTCAACAAAGAGGTCAGAACTGTAGTCATATTACCCATACTGTGACATTAGAGTGACCACTCAGCCTCTCCTCACTGTGTACTTGTGTTGCTGTGGTTAGAATTGTAACCGTACAACAGTACAGTACAGTAACCATATAGTAACATTACAGTACAGTAACCGTATAGTAACATTACCGTATTGTAACCGTATAGTAACAGTACAGTACAGTAACCATATAGTAACATTACCGTATTGTAACCGTATAGTAACATTACCGTATTGTAACCGTATAGTAACAGTACAGTACAGTAACCATATAGTAACAGTACAGTACAGTAACCATATAGTAACATTACCGTATTGTAACCGTATAGTAACAGTACAGTACAGTAACCATATAGTGACTTTACCGTATTGTAACCGTATAGTAACAGTACAGTACAGTAACCATATAGTAACATTACCGTATTGAAACTGTATAGTAACAGTACAGTACAGTAACCATATAGTAACATTACCGTATTGTAACCGTATAGTAACAGTACAGTACAGTAACCATATAGTAACATTACCGTATTGTAACCGTATAGTAACAGTACAGTACAGTAACCATATAGTAACATTACCGTATTGTAACCGTATAGTAACAGTACAGTAACCATATAGTAACATTACCATATTGTAACCGTATAGTAACAGTACAGTACAGTAACCATATAGTGACTTTACCGTATTGTAACCGTATAGTAACAGTACAGTACAGTAACCATATAGTAACATTACCGTATTGTAACCGTATAGTAACAGTACAGTACAGTAACCATATAGTGACTTTACCGTATTGTAACCGTATAGTAACAGTACAGTACAGTAACCATATAGTAACATTACCGTATTGTAACCGTATAGTAACAGTACAGTACAGTAACCATATAGTAACATTACCGTATTGTAACCGTATAGTAACAGTACAGTACAGTAACCATATAGTAACATTACCGTATTGTAACCGTATAGTAACAGTACAGTACAGTAACCATATAGTAACATTACCGTATTGTAACCGTATAGTAACAGTACAGTAACCATATAGTAACATTACCGTATTGTAACCGTATAGTAACAGTACAGTACAGTAACCCTATAGTAACATTACCGTATTGTAACCGTATAGTAACATTACAGTACAGTAACCATATAGTAACATTACCGTATTGTAACCGTATAGTAACAGTACAGTACAGTAACCATATAGTAACATTACAGTACAGTAACCCTATAGTAACAGTACAGTAACCATATAGTAACATTACCGTATTGTAACCGTATAGTAACAGTACAGTACAGTAACCATATAGTAACATTACCGTATTGTAACCGTATAGTAACAGTACTATATTGTAACCGTATAGTTTCAGTACTGTATTCTAACCGTATAGTAACAGTACTATATTGTAACCGTATAGTAACAGTACTGTATTGTAACCGTATAGTAACAGTACTGTATTGTAACCGTATAGTAACAGTACTGTATTGTAACCGTATAGTAACAGTACTATATTGTAACCGTATAGTTTCAGTACTGTATTGTAACCGTATAGTAACAGTACTGTATTGTAACCGTATAGTAACAGTACTGTATTGTAACCGTATAGTAACAGTACTATATCGTAACCGTATAGTTTCAGTACTGTATTGTAACCGTATAGTAACAGTACTGTATTGTAACCGTATAGTAACAGTACTATATTGTAACCGTATAGTTTCAGTACTGTATTGTAACCGTATAGTAACAGTACTGTATTGTAACCGTATAGTAACAGTACTGTATTGTAACCGTATAGTAACAGTACTGTATTGTAACCGTATAGTAACAGTACTGTATTGTAACCGTATAGTAACAGTACTATATTGTAACCGTATAGTAACAGTAGCATACTGTAACCGTATAGTAACAGTACAGTACAGTAACCATATAGTAACAGTACCGTATTGTAACCATATAGTAACAGTACTGTATTGTAACCGTATAGTAACAGTAGCATACTGTAACCGTATAGTAGCAGTACGGTACAGTAACCATATAGTAACAGTACCGTATTGTAACCGTATAGTAACAACAACGTAGTGTAACCGTATAATAACAACAATGTATTGTAACCATATAGTAACAGTACTGTATTGTTACCGTATAGTAACAGTAGCATACTGTAACCGTATAGTAACAGTACAGTACAGTAACCATATAGTAACAGTACCGTATTGTAACCATATAGTAACAGTACTGTATTGTAACCGTATAGTTTCAGTACTGTATTGTAACCGTATAGTAACAGTACAGTACAGTAACCATAAAGTAACAGTACCGTATTGTAACCATATAGTAACAGTACTGTATTGTAACCGTATAGTAACAGTAGCATACTGTAACCGTATAGTAGCAGTACGGTACAGTAACCATATAGTAACAGTACCGTATTGTAACCGTATAGTAACAACAACGTAGTGTAACCGTATAATAACAACAATGTATTGTAACCGTATAGTTTCAGTACTGTATTTTAACCGTATAGTAACAGTACAGTATTGTAACCGTATAGTTTCAGTACTATATTGTAACCGTATAGTAACAGTACTATATTGTAACCGTATAGTAACAGTACTGTATTGTAACCGTATAGTAACAACAACGTAGTGTAACCGTATAATAACAACAATGTATTGTAACCATATAGTAACAGTACTGTATTGTTACCGTATAGTAACAGTAGCATACTGTAACCGTATAGTAACAGTACAGTACAGTAACCATATAGTAACAGTACCGTATTGTAACCATATAGTAACAGTACTGTATTGTAACCGTATAGTTTCAGTACTGTATTGTAACCGTATAGTAACAGTACAGTACAGTAACCATAAAGTAACAGTACCGTATTGTAACCGTATAGTAACAGTAGCATATTGTAACCATATAGTAACAGTACAGTACAGTAACCATAAAGTAACAGTACCGTATTGCAACCGTATAGTAACAGTAGCATATTGTAACCATATAGTAACAGTACAGTACAGTAACCATATAGTAACAGCACAGTAACCGTATAGTAACAGTACCGTATTGTAACCATATAGTAACAGCACTGTAACCGTATAGTAACAGTACAGTACTGTAACCGTGAAGTAACAGTACAGTATTCTAACCATATAGTAACAGCACAGTAACCGTATAGTAACAGTACCGTATTGTAACCGTGAAGTAACAGTACAGTATTCTAATCATGTAGTAACAGCACAGTAACCGTATAGTAACAGTACAGTACAGTAACCATGAAGTAACAGTACAGTATTGTAACCGTATAGTAACAGTAGCATACTGTAACCGTGTAGTAACAGTATGGTACAGTAACCGTGAAGTAGTAGTACAGTATTGTAACCGTATAGTAACAGTAGCATACTGTAACCGTATAGTAACAGTACAATACAGTAACCGTGAAGTAACAGTACAGTATTCTAACCATATAGTAACAGCACAGTAACCGTATAGTAACAGCACCGTATTGTAACCGTGAAGTAACAGCACAGTATTCTAATCATATAGTAACAGCACAGTAACCGTATAGTAACAGTACAGTACAGTAACCGTATAGTAACAGCACAGTAACAGTAACCGTATTGTAACCGTGAAGTAACAGTACAGTATTCTAACCATATAGTAACAGCACAGTAACCGTATAGTAACAGTACCGTATTGTAACCGTGAAGTAACAGTACAGTATTCTAATCATATAGTAAGTAACAGCACAGTAACCGTATAGTAACAGTACAGTACAGTAACCGTGAAGTAACAGTACAGTATTCCAATAATATAGTAACAGTACAGTAACCGTATAGTAACAGTAACGTATTGTAACCGCATAGTAACAGTACTGTATTGTAACAATACCATATTGTAACCACATAGTAACAATAGCGTATCGTAACCATATAGTAACAGTAACATTTTGTAACTGTATAGTAACAGTACTGTATTGTAACCGTATAGTAACAATACCGTATAGTAACAATACAGTATTGCAACCTTATAGTAACAATACAGTTTTGCAACCGTATAGTCACACTACAGTATTGTAACCGTACAGTAACAATACAGTTTTGTACCAGTATTGTAACAGTATTGTACCCGTACAGTAACAATACAGCATTGTAACCTTATAGTAACAACACAGCATTGTAACCGTACAGTAACAATACAGTTTTGTAACAGTACAGTAACAATACAGTATGGTAACCGTACAGTAACAATACAGTTTTGTAACCGTACAGTAACAATACAGTATTGTAACTTTATAGTAACAGTACCGTATTGTAACCGTATAGTAACAATAGCGTATTGTAACCATAGAGTAACAGTAGCGAATTGTAACTGTATAGTAACAGTACTGTATTGTAACTGTATAGTAACAGTACTGTAATGTAACCGTATAGTAACAATACAGTATTGTAAATGCATAGTAACAGTAGCGTATTGTAACTTTATAGTAACAGTACTGTAATGTAACCGTATAGTAACAATACAGTATTGTAACTGTATAGTAACAGTACCGTATTGTAATCTTATCGTAACAGTAATGTAACTGTACAGTAACAGTACTGTATGTGTGTTGTTGGTGTGCAGGTGCTGCAGGCTCGCCGGGCCCAGTGTGAGCACCAGCACCAGGACCCTGTAGTTTGGACCTGCCACAGAGTCATGAAGTGGATCAGAGACATAGACCTAAAAGTGTGTCTTTCTCCTACAACAGAAACATCAGAATAGACCTGGATTCCGTTCTAACTATCTCCATCTTGGGGCCAATAGACTGGTGTATACTCTGTTTACATCCTGATAGGGGAGGATGAGTAAAATTGAGACAAGTTGCTTGTTTGCCATTGTTGTTCTTGAATAAATCGGAAAACCTCCTCTGTCTCGCTAAACATTCTGTTTCTATGTCCCACTGTCCAGGAGTATGCTGACAGTCTCCATGGCAGGGGAGTCCATGGTGCTATGCTGGCTCTGGACCCCTCCTTTGATGCAGATGCCATGGGCAGGGCCCTGGGAATCCCCAGCCACAAACACATGCTCTATCGGCACCTATATGAGGAGATGAAGGCTCTCGCCATCCCTGCCAGGTGATTAGTCTTGCTCTATCATTTATGGTTTTAAGCTCCTTAGCAATAGTAATAAGTGGAATGTTTTGTTGAGGAAATGTTCACAGCAGTGAGCTCAATTAAATCTCCCCTCCTTCCTACTACTTGCAGGCATAGTAGTGTTGAGCAGGATTGTGATACGTCGGGAACCCCACCACAATCACCTTCTGTTGTTAGCCGCTATAATGACGAGAGTGTCTCCATGAGACGAAGACCAGGCGAGGTAGCAAGAAACTACTTTAATAACAATTTCATTCATGAAGACTCAAAATAATATATGTTATAAAAATGATAGTTATTCAAACTTGTACTGCGGATATTCAAACTGAGGCTGTATTTTTCCACTGGGTAAAAGCTCTGTTTTGCTTTGTGACTCATTCTTCCTTTCATTTTCCCAGAGTCCTCTAAGGTTCAGCCCAAAGACAGCCATTGGACGGGGCCTTGGTTACCATGGCAGCTGTGGATCTCTGCCCAGAGAGGCGCGGGTGCAGGCTGTGCCCAGGACGAAGGGCAGTCCCATGCACACCTACAACAGTGTTGAGATCACCAATGTCTAAACTATGCAGCGCCACCAAGGATTTCAATGCAGTTCCCATTTAGCCTGAGGTGGATACTGGTGGTTGGACTCAGAGTCAACATAATACCTGCTTGTTGAGAGTCTAAGTTTTCATCTTATTTTTGGGAATTAAAATCTTTTTCAACTTTTGAGACATTTTCTTTCTTTTGTTGTACAGTAAATGTCAATAGATCAGTGGACATAATGCCTTAAGTTTGAATTGGGAAAACTATGAAAATGTGGTAACATTCAACATTCCACATTGCAACACTGGTGCCATGTTTCCTTTCTAAGAATGAACATCACAACATTTCTTTATCAAGGCATTTGTTGTAACATCTATCAAGGAACATTATGCTAATAATGTGTTTCCGCATATCAAACAAAAGAATGTTGACGTCTAAATGAAAAAGTCACTTCTGGGCAATAAAACAAACCATCCCAAGTCCATGGAGGCTGAAAGTGGTCTGTTCCTGATGTTGATGAAAATGTAGCCATGCGAGTAGGACACATGGAAGGAAGACGCCTGATGTCCTGGTTCTTTGATGTCTATGCCCTGTTTCCTGTATCTCACTGTCTGGCCTACCTCCCCCTGCAGGGGTCTGATGTTGGCATGCATAGGTTTCCTGTATCTCACAGTCTGGCCTACCTCCCCCTGCAGGGGTCTGATGTTGGCATGTATAGGTTTCCTGTATCTCACTGTCTGGCCTGCCTCCCCCTGCAGGGGTCTGATGTTGGCATGCCTGGGTTTCCTGTATCTCACTGTCTGGCCTGCCTCCCCCTGCAGGGGTCTGATGTTGGCATGTATAGGTTTCCTGTATCTCACTGTCTGGCCTGCCTCCCCCTGCAGGGGTCTGATGTTGGCATGTATAGGTTTCCTGTATCTCACTGTCTGGCCTTCCTCCCCCTGCAGGGGTCTGATGTTGGCATGCCTGGGCTTCCTGTATCTCACTGTCTGGCCTGCCTCCCCCTGCAGGGGTCTGATGTTGGAATGTATAGGTTTCCTGTATCTCACTGTCTGGCCTGCCTCCCCCTGCAGGGGTCTGATGTTGGCATGTATAGGTTTCCTGTATCTCACTGTCTGGCCTGCCTCCCCCTGCAGGGGTCTGATGTTGGCATGTATAGGTTTCCTGTATCTCACTGTCTGGCCTGCCTCCCCCTGCAGGGGTCTGATGTTGGCATGTATAGGTTTCCTGTATCTCACTGTCTGGCCTGCCTCCCCCTGCAGGGGTCTGATGTTGGCATGTATAGGTTTCCTGTATCTCACTGTCTGGCCTGCCTCCCCCTGCAGGGGTCTGATGTTGGCATGCCTGGGTTTCCTGTATCTCACTGTCTGGCCTGCCTCCCCCTGCAGGGGTCTGATGTTGGCATGTATAGGTTTCCTGTATCTCGCTGTCTGGCCTTCCTCCCCCTGCAGGGGTCTGATGTTGGCATGCCTGGGTTTCCTGTATCTCACTGTCTGGCCTGCCTCCCCCTGCAGGGGTCTGATGTTGGCATGTATAGGTTTCCTGTATCTCACTGTCTGGCCTTCCTCCCCCTGCAGGGGTCTGATGTTGGCATGTATAGGTTTCCTGTATCTCACTGTCTGGCCTGCCTCCCCCTGCAGGGGTCTGATGTTGGCATGTATAGGTTTCCTGTATCTCACTGTCTGGCCTGCCTCCCCCTGCAGGGGTCTGATGTTGGAATGTATAGGTTTCCTGTATCTCACTGTCTGGCCTGCCTCCCCCTGCAGGGGTCTGATGTTGGCATGTATAGGTTTCCTGTATCTCACTGTCTGGCCTGCCTCCCCCTGCAGGGGTCTGATGTTGGCATGTATAGGTTTCCTGTATCTCACTGTCTGGCCTGCCTCCCCCTGCAGGGGTCTGATGTTGGCATGCCTGGGTTTCCTGTATCTCACTGTCTGGCCTGCCCGCAGGGGTCTGATGTTGGAATGTATAGGTTTCCTGTATCTCACTGTCTGGCCTGCCTCCCCCTGCAGGGGTCTGATGTTGGCATGTATAGGTTTCCTGTATCTCACTGTCTGGCCTGCCTCCCCCTGCAGAGGTCTGATGTTGGCATGTATAGGTTTCCTGTATCTCACTGTCTGGCCTGCCTCCCCCTGCAGGGGTCTGATGTTGGCATGTATAGGTTTCCTGTATCTCACTGTCTGGCCTGCCTCCCCCTGCAGGGGTCTGATGTTGGCATGTATAGGTTTCCTGTATCTCACTGTCTGGCCTGCCTCCCCCTGCAGGGGTCTGATGTTGGCATGTATAGGTTTCCTGTATCTCACTGTCTGGCCTTCCTCCCCTGCAGGGGTCTGATGTTGGCATGTATAGGTTTCCTGTATCTCACTGTCTGGCCTTCCTCCCCTGCAGGGGTCTGATGTTGGCATGTATAGGTTTCCTGTATCTCACTGTCTGGCCTGCCTCCCCCTGCAGGGGTCTGATGTTGGCATGTATAGGTTTCCTGTATCTCACTGTCTGGCCTTGCCTCCCCTGCAGGGGTCTGATGTTGGCATGCCTGGGTTTCCTGTATCTCACTGTCTGGCCTGCCTCCCCCTGCAGGGGTCTGATGTTGGCATGCCTGGGTTTCCTGTATCTCACTGTCTGGCCTGCCTCCCCCTGCAGGGGTCTGATGTTGGCATGTATAGGTTTCCTGTATCTCACTGTCTGGCCTGCCTCCCCCTGCAGGGGTCTGATGTTGGCATGCCTGGGTTTCCTGTATCTCACTGTCTGGCCTGCCTCCCCCTGCAGGGGTCTGATGTTGGCATGTATAGGTTTCCTGTATCTCACTGTCTGGCCTGCCTCCCCCTGCAGGGGTCTGATGTTGGAATGTATAGGTTTCCTGTATCTCACTGTCTGGCCTGCCTCCCCCTGCAGGGGTCTGATGTTGGCATGTATAGGTTTCCTGTATCTCACTGTCTGGCCTGCCTCCCCCTGCAGGGGTCTGATGTTGGCATGCCTGGGTTTCCTGTATCTCACTGTCTGGCCTGCCTCCCCCTGCAGGGGTCTGATGTTGGCATGCATAGGTTTCCTGTATCTCACTGTCTGGCCTACCTCCCCCTGCAGGGGTCTGATGTTGGCATGTATAGGTTTCCTGTATCTCACTGTCTGGCCTGCCTCCCCCTGCAGGGGTCTGATGTTGGCATGCCTGGGTTTCCTGTATCTCACTGTCTGGCCTGCCTCCCCCTGCAGGGGTCTGATGTTGGCATGTATAGGTTTCCTGTATCTCACTGTCTGGCCTGCCTCCCCCTGCAGGGGTCTGATGTTGGCATGTATAGGTTTCCTGTATCTCACTGTCTGGCCTTCCTCCCCTGCAGGGTCTGATGTTGGCATGCCTGGGTTTCCTGTATCTCACTGTCTGGCCTGCCTCCCCCTGCAGGGGTCTGATGTTGGAATGTATAGGTTTCCTGTATCTCACTGTCTGGCCTGCCTCCCCTGCAGGGGTCTGATGTTGGCATGTATAGGTTTCCTGTATCTCACTGTCTGGCCTGCCTCCCCTGCAGGGGTCTGATGTTGGCATGTATAGGTTTCCTGTATCTCACTGTCTGGCCTGCCTCCCCTGCAGGGGTCTGATGTTGGCATGTATAGGTTTCCTGTATCTCACTGTCTGGCCTGCCTCCCCCTGCAGGGGTCTGATGTTGGCATGTATAGGTTTCCTGTATCTCACTGTCTGGCCTGCCTCCCCTGCAGGGGTCTGATGTTGGCATGCCTGGGTTTCCTGTATCTCACTGTCTGGCCTGCCTCCCCTGCAGGGGTCTGATGTTAGCATGTATAGGTTTCCTGTATCTCGCTGTCTGGCCTTCCTCCCCCTGCAGGGGTCTGATGTTGGCATGCCTGGGTTTCCTGTATCTCACTGTCTGGCCTTCCCCCTGCAGGGTCTGATGTTGGCATGTATAGGTTTCCTGTATCTCACTGTCTGGCCTTCCTCCCCTGCAGGGGGTCTGATGTTGGCATGTATAGGTTTCCTGTATCTCACTGTCTGGCCTGCCTCCCCTGCAGGGGTCTGATGTTGGCATGTATAGGTTTCCTGTATCTCACTGTCTGGCATGCCTCCCCCTGCAGGGTCTGATGTTGGAATGTATAGGTTTCCTGTATCTCACTGTCTGGCCTGCCTCTCCTGCAGGGGTCTGATGTTAGCATGTATAGGTTTCCTGTATCTCACTGTCTGGCCTGCCTCCCTGCAGGGGTCTGATGTTGGCATGTTAGGTTTCCTGTATCTCACTGTCTGGCCTGCCTCACCCTGCAGGGGTCTGATGTTGGCATGTATAGGTTTCCTGTATCTCACTGTCTGGCCTGCCTCCCCTGCAGGGGGTCTGATGTTGGCATGCCTGGGTTTCCTGTATCTCACTGTCTGCCTGCCCGCAGGGGTCTGATGTTGGAATGTATAGGTTTCCTGTATCTCACTGTCTGGCCTGCCTCCCTGCAGGGGTCTGATGTTGGCATGTATAGGTTTCCTGTATCTCACTGTCTGGCCTGCCTCCCCTGCAGGGGGTCTGATGTTGGCATGTATAGGTTTCCTGTATCTCACTGTCTGGCCTGCCTCCCCCTGCAGGGGTCTGATGTTGGCATGTATAGGTTTCCTGTATCTCACTGTCTGGCCTGCCTCCCCCTGCAGGGGTCTGATGTTGGCATGTATAGGTTTCCTGTATCTCACTGTCTGGCCTGCCTCCCCCTGCAGGGGTCTGATGTTGGCATGTATAGGTTTCCTGTATCTCACTGTCTGGCCTGCCTCCCCCTGCAGGGGTCTGATGTTGGCATGTATAGGTTTCCTGTATCTCACTGTCTGGCCTGCCTCCCCCTGCAGGGGTCTGATGTTGGCATGTATAGGTTTCCTGTATCTCACTGTCTGGCCTGCCTCCCCCTGCAGGGGTCTGATGTTGGCATGTATAGGTTTCCTGTATCTCACTGTCTGGCCTTCCTCCCCTGCAGGTCTGATGTTGGCATGCCTGGGTTTCCTGTATCTCACTGTCTGGCCTGCCTCCCCCTGCAGGGGGTCTGATGTTGGCATGCCTGGGTTTCCTGTATCTCACTGTCTGGCCTGCCTCCCCCTGCAGGGGTCTGATGTTGGCATGTATAGGTTTCCTGTATCTCACTGTCTGGCCTTCCTCCCCCTGCAGGGGTCTGATGTTGGCATGTATAGGTTTCCTGTATCTCACTGTCTGGCCTGCCTCCCCCTGCAGGGGTCTGATGTTGGCATGTATAGGTTTCCTGTATCTCACTGTCTGGCCTTCCTCCCCCTGCAGGGGTCTGATGTTGGCATGCCTGGGTTTCCTGTATCTCACTGTCTGGCCTGCCTCCCCCTGCAGGGGTCTGATGTTGGCATGCCTGGGTTTCCTGTATCTCACTGTCTGGCCTGCCTCCCCCTGCAGGGGTCTGATGTTGGCATGTATAGGTTTCCTGTATCTCACTGTCTGGCCTGCCTCCCCCTGCAGGGGTCTGATGTTGGCATGCCTGGGTTTCCTGTATCTCACTGTCTGGCCTGCCTCCCCCTGCAGGGGTCTGATGTTGGCATGTATAGGTTTCCTGTATCTCACTGTCTGGCCTGCCTCCCCTGCAGGGGTCTGATGTTGGAATGTATAGGTTTCCTGTATCTCACTGTCTGGCCTGCCTCCCCTGCAGGGGTCTGATGTTAGCATGTATAGGTTTCCTGTATCTCACTGTCTGGCCTGCCTCCCCCTGCAGGGGTCTGATGTTGGCATGCCTGGGTTTCCTGTATCTCACTGTCTGGCCTGCCTCTGCAGGGGTCTGATGTTGGCATGCCTGGGTTTCCTGTATCTCACTGTCTGGCCTGCCTCCCCTGGGGTCTGATGTTGGCATGCATAGGTTTCCTGTATCTCACTGTCTGGCCTACCTCCCCCTGCAGGGGTCTGATGTTGGCATGTATAGGTTTCCTGTATCTCACTGTCTGGCCTGCCTCCCCCTGCAGGGGTCTGATGTTGGCATGCCTGGGTTTCCTGTATCTCACTGTCTGGCCTGCCTCCCCCTGCAGGGGTCTGATGTTGGCATGTATAGGTTTCCTGTATCTCACTGTCTGGCCTGCCTCCCCCTGCAGGGGTCTGATGTTGGCATGTATAGGTTTCCTGTATCTCACTGTCTGGCCTTCCTCCCCCTGCAGGGGTCTGATGTTGGCATGCCTGGGTTTCCTGTATCTCACTGTCTGGCCTGCCTCCCCCTGCAGGGGTCTGATGTTGGAATGTATAGGTTTCCTGTATCTCACTGTCTGGCCTGCCTCCCCCTGCAGGGGTCTGATGTTGGCATGTATAGGTTTCCTGTATCTCACTGTCTGGCCTGCCTCCCCCTGCAGGGGTCTGATGTTGGCATGTATAGGTTTCCTGTATCTCACTGTCTGGCCTGCCTCCCCCTGCAGGGGTCTGATGTTGGCATGTATAGGTTTCCTGTATCTCACTGTCTGGCCTGCCTCCCCCTGCAGGGGTCTGATGTTGGCATGTATAGGTTTCCTGTATCTCACTGTCTGGCCTGCCTCCCCCTGCAGGGGTCTGATGTTGGCATGCCTGGGTTTCCTGTATCTCACTGTCTGGCCTGCCTCCCCCTGCAGGGGTCTGATGTTGGCATGTATAGGTTTCCTGTATCTCGCTGTCTGGCCTTCCTCCCCCTGCAGGGGTCTGATGTTGGCATGCCTGGGTTTCCTGTATCTCACTGTCTGGCCTGCCTCCCCCTGCAGGGGTCTGATGTTGGCATGTATAGGTTTCCTGTATCTCACTGTCTGGCCTTCCTCCCCTGCAGGGGTCTGATGTTGGCATGTATAGGTTTCCTGTATCTCACTGTCTGGCCTGCCTCCCCTGCAGGGGTCTGATGTTGGCATGTATAGGTTTCCTGTATCTCACTGTCTGGCCTGCCTCCCCTGCAGGGTCTGATGTTGGAATGTATAGGTTTCCTGTATCTCACTGTCTGGCCTGCCTCCCCCTGCAGGGGTCTGATGTTGGCATGTATAGGTTTCCTGTATCTCACTGTCTGGCCTGCCTCCCCCTGCAGGGGTCTGATGTTGGCATGTATAGGTTTCCTGTATCTCACTGTCTGGCCTGCCTCCCCCTGCAGGGGTCTGATGTTGGCATGTATAGGTTTCCTGTATCTCACTGTCTGGCCTGCCTCCCCCTGCAGGGGTCTGATGTTGGCATGCCTGGGTTTCCTGTATCTCACTGTCTGGCCTGCCTCCCCGCAGGGTCTGATGTTGGAATGTATAGGTTTCCTGTATCTCACTGTCTGGCCTGCCTCCCCTGCAGGGGTCTGATGTTGGCATGTATAGGTTTCCTGTATCTCACTGTCTGGCCTGCCTCCCCCTGCAGGGGTCTGATGTTAGCATGTATAGGTTTCCTGTATCTCACTGTCTGGCCTGCCTCCCCCTGCAGGGGTCTGATGTTGGCATGTATAGGTTTCCTGTATCTCACTGTCTGGCCTGCCTCCCCCTGCAGGGGTCTGATGTTGGCATGTATAGGTTTCCTGTATCTCACTGTCTGGCCTGCCTCCCCTGCAGGGGTCTGATGTTGCATGCATGTATAGGTTTCCTGTATCTCACTTCTGGCCTGTCTGGCCTTCCCCCTGCAGGGGTCTGATGTTGGCATGTATAGGTTTCCTGTATCTCACTGTCTGGCCTGCCTCCCCCTGCAGGGGTCTGATGTTGGCATGTATAGGTTTCCTGTATCTCACTGTCTGGCCTTCCTCCCCCTGCAGGGGTCTGATGTTGGCATGCCTGGGTTTCCTGTATCTCACTGTCTGGCCTGCCTCCCCTGCAGGGGTCTGATGTTGGCATGCCTGGGTTTCCTGTATCTCACTGTCTGGCCTGCCTCCCCTGCAGGGGTCTGATGTTGGCATGTATAGGTTTCCTGTATCTCACTGTCTGGCCTGCCTCCCCCTGCAGGGGTCTGATGTTGGCATGCCTGGGTTTCCTGTATCTCACTGTCTGGCCTGCCTCCCCTGCAGGGGTCTGATGTTGGCATGTATAGGTTTCCTGTATCTCACTGTCTGGCCTGCCTCCCCTGCAGGGTCTGATGTTGGAATGTATAGGTTTCCTGTATCTCACTGTCTGGCCTGCCTCCCCCTGCAGGGGTCTGATGTTGGCATGTATAGGTTTCCTGTATCTCACTGTCTGGCCTGCCTCCCCCTGCAGGGGTCTGATGTTGGCATGCCTGGGTTTCCTGTATCTCACTGTCTGGCCTGCCTCCCCCTGCAGGGGTCTGATGTTGGCATGCCTGGGTTTCCTGTATCTCACTGTCTGGCCTGCCTCCCCCTGCAGGGGTCTGATGTTGGCATGCCTGGGTTTCCTGGCTCAAAAGTTGCAGATGACTACTACTTGGAACTTGGAACCTATTCTTTGGAACCCGCCATTCACTGGGTTCTGTGTAAGGTTATCATTACATTCTATATTGTGAGAGACAACAGCCGTGAAGAGAATTAGGTGTGCTTAGAGGTACAGATAAAAACCTAATCAAATGTTATTTGTCACATGCTTGGTAAACAACAGGTGTAGACTAACAGTGAAATACTGACTTACAGGTCAGTTTCCAACAATACAGAGTTAAAGATAAAACATGTAATAAAAATACAGACTACAGTTTGATATGTTTGTCATAAATATTCGTAACTTTACTGAAAGCAATAAAAGCACTTAACTTCCATGTGTCACTGTAAATATGGGAATTACAATATTACTAATCAATTCATTAGAAGGTAAAGATTTAGCTACAGTGTGTCTCTGTGTCACAGAGATTACAATGTTGTAAATGTTTGTACATTTTGCATTGCAGATAATGAAGGACCTCAAACAAAAGAACAGTTCAATAATACCATGGTTTAGAATGTCTTCACAGGACAGAATGTCAAGGGAAATCTTTATTTTATTATCAATAACTCAATTATCTTTACCACACATGATTGTAGCAAGAGTGCATGAGCTGTATGCAGTATCTATAGCACGTGTCAATCTCATTCCACGGAGGGCCGAGTGTCTGCAGGTTTTTGCTCTTCCCTTGTACTTGATTGATGAATTAAGGTCACTAATTAGTAAAGAACTCCCCTCACCTGGTTATCTAGGTCTTAATTTAAATGAAAAACCAGTACTAGGCCCTCCATGGAATGAGATTGACAACCCTGATGTATACCATACAACAGTACAACAGTATATTTCACCACTGCATTCCACAGCCATGTCTCTATATGCAAACAGCTGGAGGGGGACTCGAACCAGAGGAAGACAAGGCTGTCAGCTATGGGCGTCACCCCAGCACCCTAGTGAACAGTCATATAGAGATACAAAGCGGGAACATTAGACTAGTTCAAACTAGTTAACTGTGGTTGTGAGATGTGGTGTGAACATCAATGGCTTATGTGTTACAGAAAACACACACTATACTGTTGACTTTGTTATGGTGTCACAATCTACTTTCAAAACAAGCATATCCCATCCATATATAGTCAGACTACTGACAACAGAACAGAGGGGCAATTTCCATTAAATGAGAAAGAGAGTTTATATTGTATGTTTTCAAATAGATGCTTATTAAGTAATAATGTACATTGTGGCATTGCAGATTTGTTTTACATTATGGAGCACTTGTGTACTCAATAATAAAATATATAAATGCTATCTAAAATTAACTTTATTTCAGTTTGTTATGAGCACAAGAAAATCGAGTAGTTCTGATTTTATTTTCATTTGGATTTAGTCTGCTCAGGAACTTCTCAGACAGGCCTATTTGGGGGAATAGAATTGTCAATCCAAGTTTATTTCAATTTTATGGGGAATTGCATCTCAGTGTTTGATGCGTCACTACTGACACCCTGGTTTGAATCCAGGCTGTACAAATGCATGACATGTTACAAATTCTCATTTTCTGTTAGCTAGGCGTCTAATGTTAGCTAGTCGGTAGGGAAAAGTATACAGGGGGTTGGTGGCACCTTGATTAGGTAGGACGGGCTTGTGGTAATGGCTGGAGAGGAATGGCAAATATATAAAAAACATGGTTTCTGTGTGGTTGATCCAATTCCATTCGCTCCATTCCAGCCAACATTATTAGCCGGTTAGGAGTTAGGTTATTAAGGTTAAGTTTAGCTAACATGCTAAGTAGTTGAATGGTAGCAAAGTTGCTTATTATCTAAAATGCTGAAGTTGTCTGTGATCAGATTTGAACACACAACCTTTGGGTTACTAGACTTTCACATTATACACTCACCCATCCACCCTGACTAACCACCCTACTTTCGTTTTCCCCTGAAGTAACCTTCTGTCTTATGTAACCATACCAAATACAAAACGTAACATACACTGATTTGATGGGCCCGGATTAGTATGTTACGTCTAATCTATGAGACCAGGTTGCCTTATAAAACGTGAGACAACGTGCTCTATGACCAAGGAACAAAGAGTTAACGCTTTACAATAGGGGGGAAGTTGGACAAAGTTCCTGTCTAACATATTCCCAGAATTCTATAGAGACTACCATCGGGGAAAATACACACGTTAATACATATTTCAGATTGTGTTAATAGCAGGATTACATTCTGGATATTGGGGTAGCAATATCATAATTTTGAAGACACCTGCGATACATCAGGTATTCGATTGGGAGGGAAGTCATTGGGCGTTCACGGCTGGAAAGAATAAGGTAAGGCCGTCTCAAATTGCAAATCACCTTGACAGTTTGAGCAGTGTTCAGACTGACTATTATTATATTATCTGTGAAGTATTAGGCCGTGTTATCTGATAACACAAAATCGCAGTTCTTATGGCAAGATGTCAAGACTTACAGTGATCTAATGCCACAGAGTTTGTAACATGATTTCAGTTCCTCCCCACGACAAACACCTTCGCTCAAATGGCTGGCAGCGATACATTGTTTTGGGATTCGGGAGGGAGAATTGTAGTCAAATTGATACATTAAGTTGGTAGTAGTCTGATTTAATCATGATGTAATACAGTTAATTAGTCTGTGAAATCGTGTAAATGCCCCTTAGAAGCTACCCCTTAATGAGTCTGTTAGATTACATTTTTCATAAAGTAAGGGTCATTGGAAAAGGCGTCTCCTGTAAGGGGGTGTTTTGTAAGGAAGCGCGACGCTCGGTCTGAACATTAACACGCGTTGTTTAAGGTATGGTTCTGGAAGCATACGGACTTTATTTTTCATATCAGCGAGAAATATATATATTTTTAAAGTTAAATTGATGAACACTTTTCTTATAGGGATAGGGTTTCCACAAGGCCATATGTCCATGTTTTAGCGCTCGTTTAAAGAAATCGGATGGAAGATGGTGGACTAGCTGTGCTAAATAGCTATCTGCATCTCCGAACACGTGTGTAAACGGAAGACCGAGACTCCACAAAGGTGTCACTGAAAAATACTGTCCTTCTGCAACTCTGTTAAAAATGGCTTAAACCATGTACAGTGTGTGTGTGTTTTGCATTTGTGAAATTATTTTGATGTGGTATGGAAGTAGAGGGATTTATGTTTCAAGAACTGTACCACAATTGAGAATCAATTCATGTTGAGATGGAGTATTTGGCTGTTTTGTCTTCCAGAGCCAATTCACCCTTTAAACAGAACTTGCAAGGTCCTTGGACTAAGCAATAACATTAGGCGTGGACTCAAGGTGTCGAAAGCTGGATACTGTTGACTCCAATGCTTCCCACAGTTGTCAAGTTTGCTTAATGTCCTTTGGATGGTGGACCATACTTGACACACACAGTGAACTGTTGACCATCAAACCCAGCAGTGTTGCAGTTCTTGAGACAAACCGGTGCGCCTGGCACCTACTACCATAACCTGTTTTAAAAGGGCTTTAAAAAAAAATCTGCTTGAAAATCTGGCAAGATTTGAAAATGGTTGTCTAGCGATGATCAACAACCAATTTGATAGAGTTTGAAGAATTTAGAAAGTATAAATGGACAAATAATGTACAATCCATGTGTGTAAAGCTCTTAGAGACTTACCCAGAAAGACTCACAGCTGTAATCAATGCCAAAGGGGATTCTAACCTATTGACTCGGGCATGTGAGTACTTATGTAAATGAGATATTTATGTATTTAATTGTCAATAGTCTATCAAATTGGTTGTTGATTACTGCTAGACAACCATTTATTGAGTCTTGCCATTGGTTTTCAAGCAGATTTAAGTCAACTGTATGTAACTCACCACATAGGAACATTCACTGTCTTGGTAAGCAACTCCAGTGTAGATTTGGCCTTGTGTTTGAGGTTATTGTCCTGTTGAAAGGTGAAATAATCTCCCAATGTCTGGTAGAAAGCAGACAACCAGGTTTTCCTCTAGGATTTTGCCTGTGCTTAGCTTTTTATCCTGAAAAACTTCCCAGACCTTAACGATTACAAACACCCATAACATGATGCAGCCACTGCTATGCTTGAAAATATGAAGAGTGGTACTCAGTAATGTGTTTTATTGGATTTGCCTCAAACATATGTTTCTTTTCAGGACAAAAAGTGAATTGCTTAGAGAAATGTTTTACAGTATTACTGTAAGGTCGCCTAGAGGTTAGAGCATTGTGCCAGTAACCGAAAAGGTGCTAGATCAAATCCCAGAGCTGACAAGGTACAAATCTGTCGTTCTGCCCCTGAACAAGGCAGTTAACCCACTGTTCCTAGGCCGTCATTGTAAATAAGAATTAGTTCTTAACTGACTTGCCTAGTTAAATAAAGTTTAAATAAAATAAAAAGTGCCTTGTTGCAAACAGGATGCATGTTTTGGAATATTTTTATTTCCTTTTCACTCTGTCAATTAGTATAGTATTGCGGCGTAACAACTGAGGATGGATCAACATTGTTTTCTCCTGTCACAGCCATTCATCTCTGTAACTGTTCTAAAGTCACCATTGGCCTCATGGTGAAATCCCTGTGCGGTTTCCATCCTCTCCGGCAACTGAGTTAGGAAGGACGCCTGTATCTTTGTTGTGACTGAATGTATTGATACACCATCCAAAGTAATTAATAACTTCACTGTGCTCAAAGGGATATTCAATGTCAGCTTTTTTTTTAACCATCTACTAATAGGTGCCCTTCTTTACGAGGCATTGAAAATCCTCCCTGGTCTTTGTGGTTGAATCTGTGTTTGAAATGCACTTCTCGACTGAGGGATAATTATATGTGTGGGGTACAGAGAAGATGTAGTCATTCAAAAATCATGTCAAACACTATTATTGCACAAAGTGAGTCCATGCAACTTATTATGTGACTTGTTAGGCACATTTTTACTCCTGAACTTAGTTAGGCTTCCCATAACAAAGGGGTTGGATACTTATTGATTCAAGACATTTCAGTTTAATTTATTTACTTTTTTTTAATATATAAAAATTGAAATGTCATCATTCCGCTTTGACATTATGGAGTATTGTGTGTGTGTGTAGGCCAGTGACAACATCTTAATGTAATCCATTTTAAATTCCGGCTGTAACGCAACAAAATCTGGAAAAAGTCGAGGAGTGTGAATAGTTTCTGAAGGCACTGTAGGCTATATGCCTATTTTTGTTGAAGAACCAGGGCTTCAAAAAACAATTACTCAACCAAATGGTTAATTGTTTTGTTTGTGCAATGTTTCCTGTCCTTTTCTTCTATTTCTCTCTTTCAGTCATTCTGTGTGGTCATAACAGAGGTCATTTATCATCTGTGACCTCTGGAATCAGCTTAGTCTGGATTCCCATGGGACTGTGACACGTGCCAAGAAGTCAGAATATTTAAACATGTAAACCCTGTTACCATTTACACAATAGGAAACATCAATTACCTCAACATGTAAAGTGTTTTTTGTGTACATTGACCAGAATACTGTTTTCCAATGAGTTTGAACTATGAAGGTGTGGGATTTGAGTCTCTGTCTAGCTGCCTCTAAGACATGTTCACTCTATGGTCCCATTTCCATTGTAGTTGGGTGTTATTCTGATTGGTTAAAACTCAATTTCAGCCTCTGTCTATTCCACAAGATACCACTGGCTAAATCTATAATGTTAAAATGCCTATTTACCCTGTTCCATCTGACTGTGCCATCCACTGTCTCATCAGCCCAGCCAGGCAGTTTATAAACTTGATTTCCACAATAGAAATTCTCACATTTCTTTTAGACTAAGATTTAGTTTTCAACAGCTTAGATTCGTATAAACCTTGCTGTCTGTCTCTCCGACATTTGCAACATTGTTTCAATATTCAAATTCGATCTCCAGCTATCCAATAGTAATGAATGTGTCGGGAAGAGACAGACCGGTAGGCAGCTTTTCTCAGCCAGTCAAATCATGAATCAGCATCGTTCGTACATACATACATACATACATACATACATACATACATACATACATACATACATACAGTTGAAGTTGGAAGTTTACATACACTATAGCCAAATACATTTAAACTCAGTTTTTCACAATTCCTGACATTTAATCCTAGTAAAAATTCCCAGTCTTAGGTCAGTTAGGATCACCACTTTATTTTAAGAATGTGAAATGACAGAATAATCGTAGAGAGAATGTTTTATTTCTTTCATTACATTCCCAGTGGGTCAGAATTGTACATGCACTCAATTAGTATTTGGTAGCATTGCCTTTAAATTCTTTAACTTGGATCAAACGTTTCGGGTACCAAAGTACACCTCTAGGAGACAGAACGCGTCTCCTTCCTGACCGGTATGATTTGGAAATTGCTCCCAAGAAAGAACCAGACTTGTGGAGGTCTACTATTTTTTTTCTGAGGTCTTGGCTGATTTCTTTTGATTTTTCTATGATGTCAAATAAAGAGGCACTGAGTTTGAAGGGAGGCCTTGAAATACATCCACAGATACACTTCCAATTGACTCAAATTATGTCAATTAGATTATCAGAAGCTTCTAAAGCCATGACATGTTCTGGAATGTTTTAAAACTTCTTGGTGACAGGGGGGCAGTATTGAGTAGTTTGGATGAATAAGGTGCCCACAGTAAACTGCCTGCTACTCTGTCCCAGATGCTAATGTAACGGATGTGAAATGCTAGCTTAGTTAGTGGTGGTTCGCGCTAAATAGTGTTTCAATCGGTGACGTCACTTGCTCTGAGACCTTGAAGTGGTGGTTCCCCTTGCTCTGCAAGGGCCGCGGCTTTTGTGGAGCGATGTGTAACGATGCTTCGTGGGTGTCAGTTGTTGATGTGTGCAGAGGGTCCCTGGTTCGCACCCGGGTATGGGCGAGGGGACGGTCTGAAGTTATGTTACACTAATATATGCATAGTATTGGATAGAAAACACTCTGAAGTTTCTAAAACTGTTTGAATGATGTCTGTAAGTATAACATAACTCGTATGGCAGATGAAAACCTGAGACAAATCCAACCAGGAAGTGGGAAATCTGAGGTTTGTAGTTTAATTTAAGTGATTGCCTATCCAATATGCTGTGTCTATGGGGCCAGATTGCACTTCCCAAGGCTTCCAGCAGATGTCAACAGTCTTTAGAAAGTTGTTTGAGGCTTCTGTTGTGGAAGGTGGTCGAATAAGAGTGGACTAGGCTGTGGCCAATCAGTTGTTTACTGCGCGGGCGCGCCGTGCCTTCTTTTTCCTCTGTAATGAATACGCTATTGTCCGGTTGGAATATTATTGAAAATTTATTATGAAAAGACCCTAAGGATTGATTGTATACATCGTTTGACATGTTTCTACAAACTGTAATGGAACTCTTGACCTTCCAGACCTTTCGTCTGGATTTTGTGCTCGCACATTGTGCCTTTGGAATAGTGAACTAAACGGAGGTATTTGGACATAAATATGGACGTAATCGAACAAACATTTCTTGTGGGAGTCCTGGAAGTGCGTTCCGACGAAGATCAGCAAAGGTAAGTGAAGATTTATAATGCTACTTATGACTTTTGTTGACTCCACAATTTGGCGGGTAACTGTATGGCTCGCTTTTGTGGCTGAACGCTGTTCACAGATTATTGAATATTGTGCTTTTGCCATAAAGCTTTTTTGAAATTTGACAGCGGTTGCATTAAGAACAAGTTTATCTTTAATTCAATGTAAAACATGTATCTTTCATCAAAGTTTATGATGAGTATTTCTGTTATTTGATGTGGCTCTCTGCAATTTCTCCGGCTGTTTTGGAGGCATTTCTGAACATGGCGCCAATGTAAACTGGGGTTTTTGGATATAAATATGAACTTGATCGATCAAAACATACATGTATTGTGTAACATTGAGTCCTGGGAGTGTCATCTGATGAAGATCGTCAAAGGTTAGTGATTAATTGTATCTATATTTCTGTTTTTTTGTGACACCTCTCTTTGGTTGGAAAATGGCTGAATGCTTTCTGTGACTAGTTGCTGACCAAACATAATGATATGTTCTGATTTTGCCGAAAAGCCTTTTTGAAATCGGACACTGTGGTTGGATTAACAAGACGTGTATCTTTTAAAATGGTGTAAAATACTTGTATGGTTGAGGAATTTTAATTGAGATTTCTGTTGTTTTGAATTTGGCGCTCTGCAATTTCACTGGCTGTTGGCAAGGTGGGATGCTAGCGTCCCGAACGATCCCAGAGAGGTTAAGGCAAGAAACAGAGCATGCTTCTTCTTTTTTTGCCACCTTTTTCAACCTCATGTTGTATAGCCCATAGGCCTGGATTTTTTTAGGGGGCATTACGGCCACACAAAGGGGATGCAGCCGGGAAATTCGAGGCATTATCAAGTTGAATTTTGAATGAGAGACTGAATGAAGTGTGTACGGCCTGTGCAAAAACAAAGCAGAGCTTATGCCTTTTTCATGCAACATTTTAAAATCATCATTAGTCGCATCATGCAGCCTTAGAATGTATTAAAATCAAAACGTATATAGCCCAACATCACAACTACAGTTACATAAATAACTCTAAGCATATAGTGTAAGAGTACCTGTTTCTTTGTTAAACGCTCAGCGCAGAATAGCTGCATGGGTGCACTCCTTCAAATCGTTTAGAGAAAATAGCCTTTCTATTTTACTCAGCTATGTTCAGTTGTGTTCTTCATGCTATAAAATAACATTAAATAATGCCACGGAATTCAAGGCAAATCATGCCTGGTAAATGAACTAGTTTAGCCCACAGCCATATGGCATAACCAGGTCAGAACCTAACATAAGGACAACTCGGAGTATGCTATTCTGTTCTTCTGAAATAGACTACATTTTCTTCATATCATGTTTCTTTAGACCTGTCTAAAATAATAATGGCTTTATTGTGAAGGTGTAGGCTATATTACATAGATTTGTTAGACTTGTTTAAAATGTAGAGGTTCCAAAAGTCTGCATCAGTGGCTTGTAGGAAGCCCGGAGATGCTAAATGTTTTTATGTTAATTAACAGTTTATTACCGTGAGACCTGCAGTTATTTGCGTGACAATCACCGGCTGACATTTTCATGATGCCTCAGCCATAAACCTGGCTCCTGCTACTATACCCCATTCAAAGGCACTTACATTTTTTGTCTTGACCACTCACCCTCTGAATGGCACACATACACAATCCATTTCTCCATTTCTCTAGGCTTAAAAATCCTTCTTTAACCTGTCTCCTCCTCATCTTCACTGACTGCATTTAACAAGTGACATCAATAAGGGATCATAGCTTTGACCTGGTCAGCCTGTCATGGAATGAGCAGGTGTTTTTAATGTTTTGTGTCCTCTGTGTATATCCTATTGTGTACATATCAGTTGTATTACTATGCATACTACTTTCCTGTAATTACTTTTTATTTGTTTTAATTTTGACTTGATTAGTGTTGAAGGAGCTAGCATGTAAGCATTTCACTGCACCTTATACCTGCTGGAAACTGTGTACGTGACAATTTTTTTATTTGATTTGCGCCACACGTCAACTTACTGTTTAAGTGCCTTGAAACAGGGGACTCTGGCTTGGCATAATAGAAGATTCTCATTGAGTCTGTTGTACAGAATCTTGCACTATGACTGCACTTTTTGCAACAGCTGTATTTGTTGTAGAGCACCTGACTTTAGTGCAGGGGTTCTTCAACTTTTCCAGCATGGCACCCAAATGAGAGATTCTGTGTTTTCCTGGGACCCAAGCTTAGGAAAATATGCAACTATACATAAATATCGGTACATTTCATTGCCCTTATGCCTAAAACAAATGCAGTTTAGACGACAACAATGACATTAAATATCTATTAATGTTTATTTTCCCCATTTAAAAACACTCTGACATATCTGTCTAGGTTGGAACTGGTGCTGTTAAAATACAATAAATCATTTTTAATTCTCAACTGGAATAAACTGATTTATCACATCACAGATGTAGACCAGGAAACAAATACACACACACACACACACAGTCTCAATGAGAGGTGTGTGGCTGGTTGAAGTTCTCATGTGTATTTGGCCTCTATTTTTGACAGTGCAACTCTGAGGTGATGCTCAGCCTTGAAATTTAGTTTCTGTACTTGTTTTTGTTTTTTAGTATGTCAGAGTTGAGAAACCTGACTCACATAGGTATGTGGTGCCAAACTGGACCAGAACATCTACTGCTTTCTCAGTCAGGCAGGAGACCACTTCCTGCTGAAGATGACCAACCCAGAACTGTGTGTTTGCCTCTAACAGCATCTTGCTTCAATCAGTTTATTCCAGTTAAGAATACAAAATTATTACATGTATTTTAACAGCAACAGTTCCAACTAGACTTTCTGAACATTTTTCATCTTCTGTACTGTTCAGTAGCTAGGACATATCGTTGTATTCATTTGTTCGTTTTGAGAGACTCTACTATGCACTTCCCCGTACTAAACGCATTGTGTGCGCTCCTCGTTATAAAATGTGTATGAAAGAGGGAGAAACTCATCGCTGTATATGTGTTTCATGACAATTGAGTTCAGTCAGACCTTGTGGCTCGCATGAGTCCATGTGATGGCGAGTGGGAATGACGAGTGGCAGGCAGCGCATCATCGGCTGCGTTGATGGTGTCGCGGCGTGATCTTCACGAAAACTGCAAAAAAAAGATCTGGTGAACCGCGAAGCACACAGGCAACTTCCTCTCTCGCAACGCAACTGCTAAACTGAGCAGAGACCGCTGCTAAGCAGAGAGCACAGATGCACTTGGCCAAATCACTTCCAGTAATTCATGATTAGTAATTAAATAATTCTACATTTACTCTTGACACATCGCCACCCACCATTACCAGGTCTGTGTGTCACGACCCATACTTTAAAGCCTGCTTTAGTGTAATGTGATTGCTTGTCACCTTGAAAGCTCACCAAGCACATTGTTGCTATAGGAGGCTTTTTCATACATTCATGCTTCTGATATTGTCACTGTACCATAACGTTCATGCCAATACTTTTCTGTGATAGGTGCAGTGCATGCCTTCAACTGCCATCCTTCACATTAAGGTGTAAGGTTTTGTTGGATAGTGTCTTCAGTGCATATTTAGACCTGCACTGCAAAGCTGTTCACACTTTTCACCAAGGTCTTCTATTTCCACCTGAAGCATCTCTTCAAGTGATCCAACAAGTCAAACCATTTAATATATTGGCTGACGGGTACATGTAAATGGCATGCATGTATTTTTAGACAGTTATGCATTCAAAGACATATATTATAATGTTGAATACACTTATCACCAAACATTGCATATCAGGAATATTTATTTATTTTATTTAACCTTTGTTTAACTAGGCAAGTCAGTTAACAAATTCTTATTTACAATGGCGGCCAAACCCGGACGACGTTGGGCTAATTGTGCGCCGCCCTATGAGACTCGGTTGTGATAGACTGGAATCGAACCAGGGTCTGTAGTGACGCCTCTAGCACTGAGATGCAGTACCTTAGACCGCTGCTCAACTCAGGAGCCCAAAATATATGCTTCATGAGAAATGTATGCACACTTCATAGGCTGTAGGTTACACACTTAGCCCAAAGTGGTATTACATGTATAGGTTACAAATCAAATCAAATGTATTTATATAGCCCTTCGTACATCAGCTGATATCTCAAAGTGCTGTACAGAAACCCAGCCTAAAACCCCAAACAGCAAGCAATGCAGGTGTAGAAGCACTGTGGCTAGGAAAAACTCCCTAGAAAGGCCAAAACCTAGGAAGAAACCTAGAAAGGAACCAGGCTATGTGGGGTGGCCAGTCCTCTTCTGGCTGTGCCGGGTGGAGATTATAACAGAACATGGCCAAGATGTTCAAATGTTCATAAATGACCAGCATGGTCGAATAATTACACACTTAGGCCAAAGTGGTATTACATGTATAGGTTACACACTTAGGCCAAAGTGGTATTACATGTATAGGTTACACACTTAGGCCAAAGTGGTATTACTTGTATAGGTTACACAGTTAGGCCAAAGTGGTATTACATGTATAGGTTACTTAGGCCAAAGTGGTATTACATGTAGGTTAGGCCAAAGTGGTACATGTTAGGCCAAAGTGGTATTCCATGTATAGGTTACACACTTAGGCCAAAGTGGTATTACATGTATAGGTTATAGGTTACACACTTAGGCCAAAAAGTGGTTACACAGTTAGGCCAAAGTGGTAATTACATGTATAGGTTACACACTTAGGCCAAAGTACATGTATAGGTTACACACTTAGGCCAAAGTGGTATTACTTGTATAGGTTACACACATGTTAGGCCAAAGTGGTATTACATGTATAGGTTAGGCCAAAGTGGTACATGTATAGGTTAGGCCAAAGTGGTATTAGGCCATGTATAGGTTACACACTTAGGCCAAAGTGGTATTACATGTATAGGTTACACACTTAGGCCAAAGTGGTATTACATGTATAGGTTACACTTAGGCCAAAGTGGTATTACATGTATAGGTTACACACTTAGGCCAAAGTGGTATTACATGTATAGGTTACTTAGGCCACTTAGGCCAAAGTGGTATTACATGTATAGGTTACACACTTAGGCCACTTAGGCCAAAGTATTACATGTATAGGTTACACACTTAGGCCAAAGTGGTATTACATGTATAGGTTACACACTTAGGCCAAAGTGGTATTACATGTATAGGTTACACAGTTAGGCCAAAGTGGTATTACATGTATAGGTTACACAGTTAGGCCAAAGTGGTATTACATGTATAGGTTACACACTTAGGCCAAAGTGGTATTACATGTATAGGTTACACACTTAGGCCAAAGTGGTATTACATGTATAGGTTACACAGTTAGGCCAAAGTGGTATTACATGTATAGGTTACACACTTAGGCCAAAGTGGTATTACATGTATAGGTTACACACTTAGGCCAAAGTGGTATTACATGTATAGGTTACACACTTAGGCCAAAGTGGTAAATGTGGTTACACATTAGGCCAAACATGTATAGGTTACACACTTAGGCCAAAGTGGTATTACATGTATAGGTTACACACTTAGGCCAAAGTGGTAACATGTATGGTTACATTAGGCCAAAGTGGTATAGGTTACACACTTAGGCCAAAGTGGTATTACATGTATAGGTTACACAGTTAGGCCAAAGTGGTATTACATGTATAGGTTACACACTTAGGCCAAAGTGGTATTACATGTATAGGTTACACACTTAGGCCAAAGTGGTATTACATGTATAGGTTACACACTTAGGCCAAAGTGGTATTACATGTATAGGTTACACACTTAGGCCAAAGTGGTATTACATGTATAGGTTACACACTTAGGCCAAAGTGGTATTACTTGTATAGGTTACACACTTAGGCCAAAGTGGTATTACATGTATAGGTTACACACTTAGGCCAAAGTGGTATTACATGTATAGGTTACACACTTAGGCCAAAGTGGTATTATGGCCTTAGGCCAAAGTGGTATTACATGTATAGGTTACACAGTTAGGCCAAAGTGGTATTACCAAAGTGGTATTACTTGTTACACACTTAGGCCAAAGTGGTATTACATGTATAGGTTACAAAGTGGTATTACATGTTAGGCCAAAGTGGTATTACATGTATAGGTTACACACTTAGGCCAAAGTGGTATTACATGTATAGGTTACACACTTAGGCCAAAGTGGTATTACATGTATAGGTTACACACTTAGGCCAAAGTGGTATTACATGTATAGGTTACACACTTAGGCCAAAGTGGTATTACATGTATAGGTTACACACTTAGGCCAAAGTGGTATTACATGTATAGGTTACACATGTATAGGTTACACAGTTAGGCCAAAAAGTGGTATTACATGTTCTTAGGCCAAAGTGGTATTACATGTATAGGTTACACACTTAGGCCAAAGTGGTATTACATGTATAGGTTACACAGTTAGGCCAAAGTGGTATTACATGTATAGGTTACACACTTAGGCCAAAGTGGTATTACATGTAGGTTACACACTTAGGTTACACACTTAGGCCAAGTTAGGCCAAAGTGGTATTACATGTATAGGTTACACAGTTAGGCCAAAGTGGTGTTACATGTATAGGTTACACACTTAGGCCCAAAGTGGTATTACATGTATAGGTTACACACTTAGGCCAAAGTGCCAAAGTGGTATTACATGTATAGGTTACACACTTAGGCCAAAGTGGTATTACATGTATAGGTTACACTTAAGTGGTTATTAGGCCAAAGTGGTATTACATGTATAGGTATAGTGGTTACACACTTAGGCCAAAGTGGTATTACATGTATAGGTTACACACTTAGGCCAAAGTGGTATTACATGTATAGGTTACACACTTAGGCCAAAGTGGTATTACATGTATAGGTTACACACTTAGGCCAAAGTGGTATTACATGTATAGGTTACCCACAAAGTGTAGTGTTGTTTTAGCATGATTTAGGAGGGCTAGACCCACAAAGTGTAGTGTTGTTTTAGACCCACAAAGACATTTTCAGGACATTGTTTGGGTAATATATTGTCACTCGAAATACCAACACATTCACACAGTGAAGTATTTAAAGACAGGACAATGATAAATGACCAAGGTATATATTACGTTGCCATGCACACTACCTCCAACAATACATTTGGATGGATTTCAAATCACAGGGCTAGCTTTAAATTTGGACTTTGTAGTTTTGAAAATGTCTTCGAACTTCACGACAATAGTATAGGCCTACATTATTTCCTGGTGCTTTTTGGTCAATGATTGGCTAATTCACATGATTAATTCAGTTCTCTTTAATTGGCACTATTCCAGCAGCTCTTTATCATGTAAAATATATTTGTGAATAACTAAAACGCAGGTAATGTGACCCTCCATGAACTTCTCTGGCTTTGGCCCCCTTTCCTAGCCACATTGTGTCTATTCCGGGAAGTTGTTCATTGTCATCTGATTTCAGCTAGTCTGAGCCTTTTCCAGTTTTATTGTGCTGCTACATTCCTGCTCCTTAATATGAAAACAACTTTCCTCTCTCCGTCATTGCAGATTAGGTCTACGGGGTTCATCCCTTGAGCCTCCTCTCCCCAGTCTGCTGTATCTGATTGTGTGACACTTCTGGTGGGTCCACATAGGGGGGGTGATGTGTTCCAGTGGCGGTCCAGACAGCTCCGGCTATGGGGGCAGCCGGTCCGGCTCCTCATATGCTCTGTGTGCCTTGGGGGTGGGGCTCATAGCCCTGGGCATCGTCATGATCGTGTGGACTGTGGTGCCCGGGGATGCTCCCCAGACAACCAAGGCTCCGGGCAACTTCAGTGTTATTGTACCAGTGGACCATGCTGGGGATGGAGAGAAGGACAGGGAAACGGCGAAGACTTCATCAATAGCCTATGTGCTGGTGGGTGCGGGGGTGGCCATGCTGCTGCTGTCCATCTACCTGGGGGTGAGGAACAAGAGGAGGGGGAGCCAAAGAGGACAGGAGACACAGGTCCCCTTTGTGGACCATGTGGCTGGGGAGGCAAGAGAGATGTGAGTGCTTTAAACAATTAAGATAATCACTAACAGTAACTTATTTTAATCATCCAAGAAGGGGTTCAGAGGCTTCGTTTTCACTATTAACCCATATAACTTTGTTTCTAGGATGATGCCTGCAACATGCCTCCCTTTTGATTGATAATGTTAAAGCACCAGTTTCTCCACTGAGTGTACAAAACATTAAGAACACCTACCTAATATTGAGTTGTCTTGCCTTACTCACCCCCCGAATGGCACACATACACAATCCATGTCTCAAGGCTTTAAAATCCTTCTTTAACCTGTCTCTTCCCCTTCCTCTATACTGATTGAAGTGGATTTAACAAGTGACATCAATAAGGGATTATAGCTTTCACCTGGTCAGTCTGTGTCATGGAAAGAGCAGGTGTCCTTAATGTTTTGTACTCTCAAAACTAGCACCAAATGTCTTGCCAGTACATACCACAAAGTAATTATGGGATAAAAGTCCATTAGAAGATAAACTAAACATTGAACGCCGTGCACTGATTACCACTACTGGCCGGTGTGGCTAGTTGTGTGTTCAACTTCCTGCATTACAAATGGCTCTCATTCGTGAAGTTTACAAAAATAGCAGAAACGTATCATTACAAAAGCTCTTATTGTTCTGGTAATGGATGTTTTTGTGATTATGATCAGTTAAGAAGCAGTACTTAGCTTTTCTAGTATACTTAAAAAAAACATGAAATGTAAATGATTGCTAAAATGTTATTTTAAACCGCTGTCCCTGTACATTCTTTTGTAGTGCAGGGGAGCCAGCACCAGCCTACGATGTGCCCAGCTACGAGGAGGCGGTCACCAGTGGCCAGTACCCCATACGCCAGAGCAACTTACGCCACAGCACCTCCCAGCTGCCTTCATACGAAGACCTCATCAGTGCTGTGGAAAATGAGGGGGAGGGACCAAGAGCAGTTACTTCAGAGGAGGTTCCTCCCACCACTCCGGCCCTGGATCCCCAGCCCGCCCCCGCGACTGCAGCCAACCCCCCCACCCGCAGCAGCAGTCGGGCTAGACGGATACTACGGCCGCTCAGGGTACGCAGAATCAAGTCAGAGAAACTCCATCTGAAGGACTTCCGTTTTAAGGTCCGCAACCCTACTGATGTGAAGGTGACCATTGAACCCATCACGCCACCACCACAGTATGACGACAAGATGCCTGAGTTCTGACAGCGCCCTCGGGCTTGGGAGGACTACAAGCATTGTTTTTCAATGTTGAATAAAACAACACTATTGCTGGATCAGATGGACTAATAATAAATACAATTTTTGGAAAGCAGAACCATTATAACAGATGCTTTGTGAATATAGGCCCTGAACTCACATACCATCTCAGAGTAGGAGTGTTGATCTAGGATCTGTCCATGCAATCTTATTCATTATGAACTGAAAGGCAAAGCTGATCCTAGTTCAGATCTCCCACTCTGAGACACTTTGTGGATACACGGGCCTTGAGTCCAGAGGCCTGGCTGGGAGTCTTCTTCCTTCACACTGAGACCAAGACACTGACATTGTTGCTTTGAATCAAGATGTTTCTCTGCTCTATCTTGACTTGTTTATTGAAATCTGCTTAATGGCATATTTATTCCAGGGCTTCTTTATGTGCACTATGCTATCTGTTTAGAACACTGTGGCTGTGTTTTGAAGATAGGTAATTCTCTTGTTCTTATCTTGTGCACAAATACATCTTGACATCCAGAAAATGTCCTTAACCTTTTCAGATGGAATGCATAAAATGGTGTCATAACAGTTCCTTGGTAATTGTATTGTATCAGCAGATGTGCCTATTAGGAAACGATCATCAGTTTGTCCCACACAGTGATTGCTCATGGACTACTGGAAACAAATGCCCTATGAAAATGGTAGTTTCATGTCAGTCTATACAAAGAATGGCACAACTTTTGAGAATGTGTTTTATAGTACTACTATGTAGAGGACATGCTGAAGCCAAGGAATAATTAAATACCTTTATGTTGACGTTTGGTATTTGGAGAGTATTGAATGTGAATCATGAAAATGGCCACTTTCTATAACTGCAGCAACAATGAAAGGGAATAAGTGTTGTCTCGTCAGCTTTACATTCAAGGGAATAGCAGGTAGAATACCCTGTAGTCCAAATAAACTGTAAGACTTATCTCTGCTAATTTATCTAATTAACTATGCACATTTTTACAGAGTTAAGAGCATTTTGATAAGACTGCTTCAAGATTTCTTTCCTTATGTGGACCGTGAATGAATGTACCTTTCTAGTACTGACCCAGTTCACCTAACTACAGCCATGTTTGGGAAGATCATTGGAGAAGCATTATGTAATTACAATTAAACTGCAGTTATTTCTGAAATATTTTTTTGTCATCTGACACTAGAGAAAAAATGGAACTATTGGGCTCCCGAGTGGCACAGCAGTCTAAGGCACTGCAGTGCAAGAGGCATCACTACAGACCCTGGTTCGATTCCAGGCTGTAACACAACCGGCCGTGATTGGGAGTCCTTGATTGGGAGTACTTAGTGTAGGTGACCAAATTCAATAGATAACACTGTATGAATGACCTCTGGTCTGTAGAATTGGTTTGCGTGTAGGAGCTTGTTTCTGTATTGACACATTTAAATTGGTCGTGAAAGGTATTGGGGTAATTGTCTGTTTTAAAAAAATGTAAATATCAATGTATTTATTTTAACGTGCAAATCATTATTTTGGGATTCTTGAGAAATAAAATTGACTTGAGTTGTTTGTTGTATGGATTAAAGATGCATCACAATCTCACACTGAACATTACATATTTCAATCTTGACCTTCTCACATTAATTCATGTTACATGTGTAAACAATGTACAATTAGCTGATAACAATATGTTGCCCAGAATGTTCTTCAGCCTACGGTTATATAGTAAGATTGTCTTTTTTTAACATTGCCATAAATTCCTATGGCTTCCTATTTTTCCGGCTCTTATTAAATTAGATTTTAACACCCTCTAGTGGTATTTTAATGAACCCACATAACGTGAAGGACTGGGTGCAGGTTTATTCCTGACCATGCCGTCAAACCGGGGAAACTGAGCCCAGGGAATGGATTCATTACGTCTTGCAACGGAGACCATTTAAAACCCAAACGGAATGTAATAGGCCAGGAACTACGTGCATGTTTATAATAGAAACGATCGTTTTCGTTGCAAACCTTTTTCCGTTTGGAGTAAACGTTTTCTGTTGCAAAACATCGGTTTAGTGAATACCCCTGGTTATATATTGTGTAGAGCGTCACAAATGGAAAAAGTCAACAAAATCTTGTCATCAAACTGGGGTGCGTTCAGCAAGACCCAACGTTTTGGAATGTTCAGATAGTAATACGCTATGACGAACAAACATGCCTCTGCCGTATAATAAAGAATCGACGCAGCTCTATTCGTTGCATATCTGTAACGTTCAACATTTGGTTACTGAACATCGTCCTGGTGTGTACTCATTCTGTCTTCCAACGGTAACTGTTTACCGTTCAAAAACTAAACGGAAGCAAGCAGAACGTAACGGGGAGGGACCTACCTGAATTTGACTATTGAAACGCTAGTTTTTGTTGCAAAGGGTTTTCCAATTGGAGTAAAATGTTTCTGTTGCAAAATAATTGGCGTAATGAACTGGTAACACAAATCTTATCTGAAGTGTTAAGGAAATGTATATTTTCTGCACCAAATAATTCAGCATAGGACGCTAATCATAGCTTCCTATTGATTTCAGGAGTTCACATTAACCTACATGAACCTATGGTGAACACTAACTTGTAGTACATGTTTTTCCAAAAGCACAATGAGGTCCTACTTTTCATGGCTATATCTACAAATGATTAATCGAATATTCAACTTATTCTGTTATGTCGTTCTGCCTGTAAAATAGTAGATTATTAAAGACTTTTGACAGCTGACCATAGAAATATTTGTGTAACACTTTATTATAACTGACAAATAACCGTTAATAAACTAGGCGTTATACATGTTAACAGGCCTACATGTTTACAAATAATGAAATACTTATTAATAGTTTAAGCATTTATAGGCCTTAGCTGATAAGAATTACAATTCATCATAAGTATTGAACATGTATAACCATTTATCAACATTTCTAAGCATTCATAATGGCATATTCATGAAAGTTATTTTAAAGTGTTACCTGCTAGGATTTGCTATAATTGCGGTTGTCTGTAAGCTACTAAAATACACAATTGAAATAATTTAACCTAATGTGACTATTAAACTATTTCATAATAATACTAATATTTTGTGTAGTATTAATTTGGAGATCAGGGTTTGATAATTAAATGTACTTATTTATGTTTAGCATTGCGGGGGGAAAACGTTGTAAGATCATGTTTGGGCTCGGGTCATGTTTGGGCTAGGGTCATGTTTGGGCTAGGGTCATGTTTGGGCTAGGGTCATGTTTGGGCTCGGGTCATGTTTGGGCTAGGGTCATGTTTGGGCTAGGGTCATGTTTGGGCTCGGGTCATGTTTGGGCTAGGGTCATGTTTGGGCTGGGGTCATGTTTGGGCTAGGGTCATGTTTGGGCTGGGGTCATGTTTGGGCTCGGGTCATGTTTGGGCTAGGGTCATGTTTGGGCTCGGGTCATGTTTGGGCTAGGGTCATGTTTGGGCTGGGGTCATGTTTGGGCTCGGGTCATGTTTGGGCTAGGGTCATGTTTGGGCTCGGGTCATGTTTGGGCTCGGGTCATGTTTGGGCTAGGGTCATGTTTGGGCTAGGGTCATGTTTGGGCTCGGGTCATGTTTGGGCTGGGGTCATGTTTGGGCTCGGGTCATGTTTGGGCTCGGGTCATGTTTGGGCTAGGGTCATGTTTGGGCTAGGGTCATGTTTGGGCTCGGGTCATGTTTGGGCTAGGGTCATGTTTGGGCTCGGGTCATGTTTGGGCTCGGGTCATGTTTGGGCTAGGGTCATGTTTGGGCTCAGGAAATGTTTGGGCTCGGGTCATGTTTGGGCTCGGGTCATGTTTGGGCTCGGGTCATGTTTTGGGTCTAGGGTCATGTTTGGGCTCGGGTCATGTTTGGGCTAGGGTCATGTTTGGGCTCAGGTCATGTTTGGGCTCGGGTCATGTTTGGGCTAGGGTCATGTTTGGGCTAGGGTCATGTTTGGGCTGGGGTCATGTTTGGGCTGGGGTCATGTTTGGGCTCGGGTCATGTTTGGGCTCAGGAAATGTTTGGGTCGGGTCATGTTTGGGCTCGGGTCATGTTTGGGCTAGGGTCTAGGGTGTGTTTGGGCTAGGGTCATGTTTGGGCTGGGGTCATGTTTGGGCTGGGGTCATGTTTGGGCTCGGGTCATGTTTGGGCTAGGGTCATGTTTGGGCTCGGGTCATGTTTGGGCTAGGGTCATGTTTGGGCTAGGGTCATGTTTGGGCTAGGGTCATGTTTGGGCTAAGGTCATGTTTGGGCTCGGGTCATGTTTGGGCTAGGGTCATGTTTGGGCTCGGGTCATGTTTGGGCTAGGGTCATGTTTAGGCTAGGGTCATGTTTGCGCTAGGGTCATGTTTGGGCTAGGGTCATGTTTGGGCTAGGGTCATGTTTGGGCTCGGGGAGACTGGGGCTAAATGGAACACTTTTTTCCTTTTGCTTATTTATGAAAATACTATTTTAGGGCTCTATTCAATCCGCATGTCAGTGTCACAGCATGTTTGAAACGTAAAGGCAATGTTCCTACATTAGCGAGTATTGGAACATTGCTGTGGGAGTTGCTTCCATTCAGCCGTAAGAGCATTAGTGAGGTCAGGCACCGATGTTGGGTGATTCTTCCACACCGATCTCAACAAACTATTTCTGTATGAACCTGGCTTTGTGCATGGGGACATTGTCATGCTGAAACAGGAAAGAGCCTTCCCCAAACTGTTGCCACAAAGTTGGAAGCACAGAATCGAATATAATGTATGCTGTATGTTGGCATTAAGAGTTCTCTTCACTGGAACTAAGGGGCCCGAACCATGAAAAACAGCCCCAGACCATTATTCCTCCTCCACCAAACGTTACAGTTGGCATTGGGGCAGGTAGCGTTCTCCAGGCATCCGCCAAACCCAGATCCGTCCATCGGACTGCCAGATGGTGAAGCGTGATTCATCACTCGAGAGAACTCGTTTCCACTGCTTCATTGTCTAGTGGCGGCGAGCTTTACACCACTCCACCCGACGCTTGGCATTGAGCATGATGATCTTAGGCTTGTGTGCGGCTGCTAGACCATGGAAACCCAGTTCATGAAGCTCCCTACAATGAACAGTTCTTGTGCTGACGTTGCTTCCAGAGGCAGTTTAGAACTCAGTAGTGAGTGTTGTAACAGAGGACAGATCATTTTTACGTGCTAAGCGCTATGAGCTTCAGCACTCGGCGGTCCCATTCAGAGAGTTTGTGTGTCCTACCACTTCGCGGCTGAGCCGTTGTTGCTCCTAGACGTTTCCATTTCACAATAAACAGCACTTTGAAATTTGATATCATTATGTGAATGTATCTAACTACCATATAAAATACAATATCATTTTAGGTACATTGCAATACAAATAACCCTGTTACAACTAACCCCCATTACTAATCTGAGTCTAATCTAAGTCTTGTGAGATAAAAAACCTGAAAAGCCCACTTCTTACTGATCAAATGTATATATATAATTGTAGATACATGGAGAGTGTTCCACAGGTCAATAATCAAAAAAGAGAGCCAGCAAGAAAATGTCATTTAGGCAACAGCAACAAAATATATGTGTCCCCCCTTTGCCCTCAGAACAGCCTCAATTCATTGGGGCGTGGACTCTACATGAAAAACCCAGCAGCATTGCAGTTCTTAACAAAAACCTGCGCACCTGGCACCTACTACCATTCCTCGTTCAAAGATACTTCCATCTTTTGTCTTGCCCATTCACCCTCTGAGCGGCACACACACAATCCATGTCTCAATTATCTCAAGGCTAAAAAATCATTCTTTAACCTGTCTCCTCCCCTTCATCTACACTGATTGAAGTAGATTTAACAAGTGACATCAATAAGGGATCATAGCTTTCACCTGGATTCATCTGGTCGGTGTATGTCATGGAAAGAGCAAGTGCTCTTAATGTTTAGTACACTCAGTGTAGATACCACTGACACCAAGACTGTGGTATCACACATATATTTATGAACACTGCCATGGATATATTCATGCATTATAAAGGCTCCTTGGAACTAGTTTTAATAGTTTCAATTGAGATTAATGTATTCTCCCCATTGAGGTCCGACTCCACCCTTACTTTCCAGTCTACTAGGTTTTTTGTGGCTGCTGTTGCAGCTGCCATGGTATGAGGGGGAGGGACAACTCGTTCAGGGAACAGCCAGCCCGGGGAGTCAGTCACATTCCTGGCCGGGATTCAATGACTGAACCAGACACAAACAAACAGAGAGAGAGAGAGAGAGAGAGAGAGAGAGAGAGAGAGAGAGAGAGGAGAGAGAGAGAGAGAGAGAGAGAGAGAGAGAGAGAGAGAGAGAGAGAGGGAAAGAGAGAGAGAGAGAGAGAGAGAGAGGGGAGAGAGAGAGAGAGAGAGAGAGAGAGGGGAAAGAGAGAAAGGGAGAGAGAGTGGAAAGAGAGTGAGAGAGAGAGAGGGGGAGAACGCCAGACTGCTCAGACTTGGCATGTTTGAGGATCACATCGTGCAGACTAGACATAGACATTGCAACCAGAGACTGCTTTGGAGAAGATAAACATTGTATCGTTTTGACGCTCTTATGTGAGTGGTCCGACGGATTTATCTTATCTGTGGACGGGAGAGTTGAGAGTATTTCAACTCAATAGTGTCGTATCCTCATTTTTTAAACAGATGGGCCGGTGGTGACATTCTCTAGTGACATGGAAATGCTCTTTTGGTGGATTTTGAAGACAACTGATTAAAATAGGTCGCATACATTTGAACTCACTTCTCTAGTGGCAAAAACATGGAGGCTCCATCAAGCTTTCAGCCTCATCCCGGACTTCAGCAAACTCTGAAGCAGTTTCATTTGAGTTCCAGGAGCTCCCTTGGTGGACCGGCGGCGTTCTCCGCTCGGTGGCACCAGGAAATTCTCTTCAACAAAGATGGAAAAACAGCTGAACTGATGCTGGCCATGCCTCCCCTGACACCCCAGGTTTTATCGGGGCCGTTGTTCATTCCATCCGACCGCTCCATCGAAAGGTGCGAAACTGTCCTGGAGCGCGAGACAATTTCTTGTTTCGTGGTCGGCGGCGAGAAACGGCTGTGTCTGCCGCAGATTCTCAACAGTGTCCTGCGGGATTTCTCGCTTCAGCAGATCAACTCGGTGTGCGACGACCTGCATATCTACTGCTCCCGGTGCACTGCGGACCAGCTAGAGATCCTCAAAGTTGTGGGTATCCTGCCCTTCTCTGCCCCATCATGCGGACTGATCACCCAGACGGATGCTGAGCGCCTCTGCAATGCCCTCATTTACTGTGGTATCTACCCTCCTCACTGCAACAAAGAGCTGTCTGGCTCCCTAGAGTTGGAGAGGACGGAAAAAAGCTTCAAAGTATACCACGAATGTTTTGGTAGGTGTAAGGGGTTATTTGTCCCAGAACTGTATACCAGTCCCAATGCCGCCTGTATCCAGTGCATGGACTGCAGACTCATGTACCCCACTCACAAGTTTGTGGTCCATAGTCACAAAAGACTAGAGAACCGGACAGTTCACTGGGGGTTCGACTCGGCTAACTGGCGGGTCTATGTTCTCCTGGACCCGGACTATACGGGGAAAGAAGAGAAGGCTGTCCTGGATCAGAACCTCAAAGAAATGAAGGGCAAATTTGACTTCGTGAACAAGTTCTCAAACAAATCATGTCGTGTAAGTCTGTTCAAGTTTTTTTTAAAGTTTGTGTTTAAAAAGCATTTTAACATATTTGATGACATACACTTAATTAAGTGATAATGCCTTAGAAGCAACCAGTCAGCAATCAGGATTAGACCCACCCGTTGTATAATTAAGCAATAAAGCTCGAGGAGGTGTGGTAAATGGCCCATATACCACGGCGAAGGGCTGTTCTTTATGTATGATGCAACGCGGAGTGCTTGGATACAGCCCTTAGCCGTGGTATATTGGCCATATACCACAAACACTCAAGGTGCCTTATTGCTGTTATAAACTGGTAAACAATGTAATTATCAAAATAAAGAAAGTGGCACACTCCATGTATAATCTCCAGGCAATTTAATGGGTATTTACCAATGTTACGGCATCCAACTTTCTTTATTTTGACAGTTTATAGTTTATTTGCCATTAGTCAGCACCTCCACACAAACTATTATTTCTGGGTGTGCACCATCTACCAATGTAATTAGAGCATTAAAATAACTGTTTTGTCATACTGGTGGTATAAGGTCTGATATAATCAGCCAATCAGCATTCAGGGCTTGAACCACCCAGTTTATAATTTGTGATAAACTGGTTAATTTTGTTATTCATTAATCAATGGTAGTGTTTTGAAATAATGGGCCTATTACACAGTTGCGTGTTAAGAACAACTAAGGATATCTGAATATGATATCTTATTGCATGCCATTTAGCCCACACTATTGAGTCATTCCAATCACTGTTACATTTGCAACTGACAATGTACAGTAGGGATGACCAACCTGTATATGATGGCCCCTTCCCCTGCCCTGTTCTATTGGTCTCACTCACTCACTCACTCACTCACTCACTCACTCACTCACTCACTCACTCACTCACTCACTCACTCACTCAACACACATTCATACATTCACACACACACACACACACACACACACACACACACACACACACACACACACACACACACACACACACACACACACACACACACACACACACACGATTTATTTCCAATCTTTTCCTCTCTGCCTTTTTGCAGTGCAGGTACATTGGTTTAAATTCACATTGAAAAGGTTGTTTTAAAATGTTCCTTTGAAAACAAAAGAAGCTCAAACTTTCACACCCTGAGTGGTCCTTCACCCCACTCTCCTTGGATCCCCCATAGGGTAACCCAAGGGCATCTTCATATGACCGTTTTTATTAGTGTCGGAGAAGGGAGGGGGACTGGGGAACCCATTATTGGGCCACAAGGTGGGGGGATAAGAGTTTAATGAACTATGAGTTATCACAATGTGTGTTAGATCAGGATAGGTTATGTGTATGTGTGTGTGCGTGTGCATGCGTGCGAACTTGAGCCCATTGAATGCAGGGTGGTGGAAGGTTTTCAGGGTGAACACTTGCCTGAGGTCTATGGCTGTGCTGCCTGGCTCCACGCGTGTCTCACAGATGTTCAGAGTGGACAAAGGACAGGGAGACATGGTGGCTGTTTCCCTCAGCTCACAACAGCTGTTGAGTGGGACTTAGCTAATGACTGGACACTATGTTTCACTGGTGTGTAACTACACTCTGAATAGGAGACAGGCTATCTCTTCAATATCCCTCTCAGTGACTTTACATTTCATTATCATTCCTACTCAGGAAATTTGGGAATTTGTATGTATTATTAGAAATGAATGGAGTTCTACCTCGACCAAGAGAGGCTTGGTTGAATATTAGTTCTGAGCGATTAACCGAAATATAGATTATTTTTCAGTTTTTAAAAACGAATTGAATGACGTCAGTTCAAATATGTGTAATAAATAGGTTTTTTTTCCTACAGTGAGCTCAATGCGCATATTGTTTCTCTAGAGATAAATAACATCCAGCCTGAACTGTGCCATGTAGTAGGGAGTTGTTGTTTCCAACAGGCCAATATTCTACATAGGTTAGTGCATAAAACATGATAATTAACTAGTTTCCAACAGGCCAATATTCTACATAGGTTAGTGCATAAAACATGATAATTAACTACAATGACCATAATCCATTATGCATCTACCAGTCTGTGTTTCTTTTAAGCCTGCTATGGAAGAGACAAGAATGCATAATCGTGAGTCTCAACGTCAACAGTGAAGAAGCAACTCCGGGCTGCTGGCCTTCTAGGCAGAGTTCCTCTGTCCAGTGTGTGTTCTTTCGCCCATCTTAATATTCAATTTTTATTGGTCAGTCTGAGATATGTCTTTTTCTTTGCAACTCTGCTTAGAAGGCCAGCATCCCGGAGTCGCCTCTTCACTGTTGACGTTGAGACTGGTGTTTTGCGGGTACTATTTAATGAAGCTGCCAGTTGAGGACTTGCAAGACGTCTGTTTCTCAAACTAGACACTCTAATGTACTTGTCCTCTTGCTCAGTTGTGCACCGGGGCCTCCCACTCCTCTTTCTATTCTGGTTAGGACCAGTTTGCGCTGTTCTGTGAAGGGAGAAGTACACAACGCTTTACGAGATCTTCAGTTTCTTGGTAATTTCTCCCATGGAATAGCCTTCATTTCTCAGAACAGGAATAGACTGACGAGTCTCAGAAGACAGTTCTTTGTGAGCCTGTAATCGAACCCACAAATGCTGATGCCCCAGATACTCAACTAGTCTAAAGAAGTCCAGTTTTATTGCTTCTTTAATTAGAACAACAGTTTTCAGCTGTGCTAACAGAATTGAAAAATGGTTTTCTAACGATCAATTAGCCTTTTAAAATGATAAACTTGGATTAGCTAACACAATGTGCCATTAGAACACAGTTGTGATAGTTGCTGATAATGGGCCTCTGTACACCTATGTAGATATTCCATGAAAAATCAGCCGTTTCCCGCTACTATAGTCATTTACAACATGAACAATATCTACACTCAATTTGATGTTATTTTAATGGACAAATGTGTTTTTCTTTCAAATGTGTTTTTCTTTCAAAAACAAAGACATTTCTAAGTGACCACAAACTTTTGAACGGTAGTGTATATTCTCAATTTCTGAAGTGCTTGTAAAACTGCTTCCAATGTCTCTCTTTTGAGACACAGTAACATTGTGCCCTCTACAGTTTTCAAAATCTCACAGTTAATGCACATTTAATAATACAATTACATAATCTGTGTCATTTCCACATAAGAAATGGACATCCAGAACCTCACAGTGGCTTGGACCTAAAGAAAAAATGCCTGTGTGGCAAAATCTCCACCACCTGTTGCTTACCGCTGCTGTCCTAACTGTAGTCATCATGACATGATATATGGTCAGTGTGTTTCATATTTTCAAAACTGTGAGGTCTCTGCTTCAGGGGACATAGGGTGGTGTGGGGTTGTGGTGTGTGTCTGCCTGCCTTGGTTCACAGTCAGGAGTGTCCCAGTTAGCAGACAGCCAGGCCTGGTCCTTGGGGAGCTGCACACCAGTGCTCCCATACATCACTCTGACAGGGGAAGCTGCTGAGAGGCAGGACTGACAGGGTCGCTAGCAGCCAGCCCTGGCTCGCTTACCCATAAAAAAAAACAATGTTATCAACCGACCTCAGACCCACACTAATTTCAGGGTGTGTGTTGGGTCAGACCTCATCCAGGATCATGTCTGTCTGTTTGGGCATTCAGTTACACTACTGTATACAGAGCTCTGTAAACTAGGTTCAGTTAAAAATGACCTTTTTGCTATTTTTGAGTATTTTCTTTCAATAAAAAGAGAAAGTATATTGAGATAATTGGTAATTAAATGATAAACATTTCCAATGTTCTGTAGAACGAGTTGAACAGGGTTTCTACATAGCTAGAGACAGCATTATAGTTGGATATCATTGCTCGAGTACAAAGCTGACAGGGAATTGAGGGTTGATGACACCAGAGGTCAGGGGCGGACTGGGACCAGAAATCATCCTTGGCATTTTGTAATGGGTGCGTGTTGGTTGCAGGGAAGTCAGGCGCAGGAGAACGAACTTGGTATAAACGGGGTCGTTTAATAAGTGCTCATAAAACTCCCAAAACCAAAATATACAACAAATTATAAAAGTGGGTACAAACCCATCGCACACCGACACGTGACTTGCACATAACATACAATCAAACAATCTCCTACAAGGACATGAGGGGAAACAGAGGGTTAAATACACAACATGTAATGATGGAATTGGAACCGGGTGTGAAGGAAGACAAGACAAAACCAATAGAAAATGAAAAATGGATCAGTGATGGCTAGAAGGTTGGTGATATTGACCGCCGAACACCACCCGAACAAGGAGAGGGACCGACTTCGACGGAAGTCGTGACACATTTCTAACACACCGGCCCAATTCCCCCCTCCCTGATGCCCCCACACTCTGCTTAAAACCCCAGTTAGACAGGCCAACTGGGCTAAAAATGGACCAGCCCATCTGGCATTTGCCCGAAATGCCAGATGGCCAGTACGCCCCTGTCAGAAGTCCGTTGTGTCTGTTTTAAATTGAATCCTGCATTTGGTTATTTAGCCGTTGCCTAATGTAAAGATGGGGATGGAAGAAAACAGGCTGTAGACTCTCATTGAAGAGTTGCGGACCCAGTGGAGCAAGGTCTTAACATGTGTTGTTAAAGAGCTGTGACACCTGACCTCTATCCACAGAGACTGACCCCACTCACCCCCACTCTTTTTACAGCGTCCAATCAGATCTCCTTGTGTCCAGTCCACTGGCCAGATGGCTGTCTGATAAAGGACATAGAGACATAGCAAATAAATAAATACAAATAACAAATATTATTCCGAACTAGCCTAGCAACCACGCAAATACAAAAACACATAGTACCACAGTATCTATAATACAGGAACCAAGTACACCAGCATACAACACAAACAAATGACCGTATGAAACCCCACAATTCAAATAAATAACCAAATATCAAAGGTATAAAAAATGATATTGATTGATTTTCTGAAATATGAATTTCACCTGTTCTTCTATTTAGGGGAAGTACATAAAATATGCTTTCGTGAGGAATGACTAAAATATGTTTCCCTCCCTCATTGTCCAATATTTCTTAGAATAAGCTTAACAAGTAAGAGCAATAACGTCAGGCTTGTGTATGAGTGTAGAACTGGACTCTGGAGACCCATGTAGTCCTTCCTTAATGGAATGGATATGAACCTTGTTCATGTGAGGACAATTTATGCCATTTCATCCCATTGTTCTGTTCATCAAATGAGCCTCAAACCTGGGACCAAACCAGTAAACTGAGTACTGTACTCTGAGGTGGAGAGGGACGGTGTGTGTTTATTGTGCGTGTAAAGCCCTACATCTGTGTGCTTAGGTATTGCTCTGTGTAACTTATGGCTAGCAAGACAAATCAAATGAAACGTTATTTGTCACATTTGCTGAATACGACAGATGTAGACTTTCCCGAAGGCTTACTTTACGAGCCCTTTCCCAACAATGCAGAGTTAAAAAGTACAAAAATAATCAAAATAAGCAGAAACAATAGGAAATATTAACACAATAGAATAATGAGGCTATATACAAGGAGTGCCAGTACAGAGTGAATGTGTAGGGCTACGAGGTAGTTGAGGTAATTCAGGTAATATGCACATGTACGTAGGGGTAAAAGACAGTGTTGTCTGTATGTGTCTGTGTGTATGTGTATTCATGTGTGTGTGAGGGGGTGTATATGAGTGTGCGTGCAGTATGTGCATGTGAGTGGGCATGTATTATGCCTGGTACAGCTGGGCTGGGTGATTCAAATGAGCTCACTGCCGGCTCATTTCCGCACCTATCTGTCCGCTATAACCTCTGGGAAGCCCTGAGAGCACACATAGTTCCCCTGCCCCTGGCCTGGCCCTCAGTCACCCCTGTCTGACCAGCACTGACCCAACACACACTTCCTCACTGACCAGCACCTACCCTAAACGGATCAGCCAAGCCAAACTCAGTCCCAGCAGCTCCAACCTCTGCCTCCAGTTCAACCTAAACCAGAGCCTAGTCCCTAAGCAAACACATATTTCAGTGGATAATGCATCCAGCCCAGAGTGTTGTTGGTAGGATTCTATATAAGGCGCTCTGAGTCTGTTCAATTGCCTCGTCTGTAAACCCTTTTCGAAACATGGATAACTAGAGAAGTGCATCATCTCGTATTATATGTGATTGAAGGAGAGTGAGAGGCAGTGTCAGTAAGAGGGGTGTGAGGAGCTCACAGAGGAGCTCACAGAGGAGCTCACTGGGGTCTCGCCCTCCATTCTCCAAAGGCTGACCCCCTGTTAAAAGGACATCAGCTGGAGCTCTGTCATGGGTGATGTGTGGTAAAGACCAGCCACCTCCTTTGTTCCAGAGCCCTGCCTTTCAGTGGCTGTTAAGTGCAGCCATTCCTTTTTGTTAATGTCTTGTTTCTTTGGGTGGTGTGTGGGTAAAATGTCTCTAACTCACAGCCTCTCCCAGGGTGGGAAACCTATGACTGAGCACTTTGCTGTGTCTGTCTGTATCATGGCATCCTGTTCCATGTAGGGCAGCCAGTCGCCACTGACTGGTCACTGTCTGTCTGCTTCAAAAGCATGCACACTAACCTGAAAGTACAGCTTCAAGTAGACCTCATACCATTATTCATAACCTATGACAAATAGATGGTACAGGGTTTGTTGATGTGGTTTACATTCTTTAAAGGTGGTGTTTAACAGTAGACAGTCAGAGAAGGAGATTAGTGAGGAGGAGGTGGAGAGGAGGAGGAGATTAGTGAGGAGAAGGAGGGGGAGATTAGCAAGGAGGAGGTGGAGAGGAGGAGATTAGTGAGGGGAAGGAGGTGGAGAGGAGGAGGAGATTAGTGAGGAGGAGGAGATTAGTGAGAAGGAGGTGGAGAGGAAGAGGAGATTAGTGAGGAGAAGGAGGTGGAGAGGAGATTAGTAAGGAGAAGGAGGTGAAGATTAGTGAGGAGAGGAGGAGGAGATTAGTGAGGAGGAGGTGGAGATTAGTGAGGAGAAGGAGGTGGAGATTAGTGAGGAGAAGGAGGTGGAGAGGAGGAGGAGATTAGTGAGGAGAAGGAGGTGGAGAGGAGGAGATTAGTGAGAAGGTGGAAGGAGAGTGTGAGGAGGAGGTGAGATTAGTGAGGAGAAGGAGAGGAGATTAGTGAGGAGAAGGAGGTGGAGATTAGTGAGGAGGTGGAGAGGAGGAGGAGATTAGTGAGGAGAAGGAGGTGGAGAGGAGGAGATTAGTGAGAAGAAGGAGGTGGAGAGGATGAGATTAGTGAGGAGAAGAAGGTGGAGAGGAGGAGATTAGTGAGGAGAAGGAGAAGGAGATGAGGAGATTAGTGAGGAGAAGGAGGTGGAGATTAGTGAGGAGAAGGAGAAGGAGATGAGGAGATTAGTGAGGAGAAGGAGGTGGAGAGGAGGAGGAGATTAGCTGTGGCGTTGACTGTAGTCTTGCTGAGAACAGATGCCTGGATGGGGTTTGGTGTTATTTTATGATCATCAGTTCATCTGCGATAGCCTCGTGATTATGAGATACATGATTAAGACTGCTCCATCTGTGTGGATAGCGAAAATCCTGGAGACTGCACCTGCTGCTGGAAGGATAGGAGGACTAAACTGCTGCTGGGGAGGAGGAGGTTTTAATCCTGGAACACTCCTAGAATGCACTGACTCGGTTTGGATGAAACAAACATCTGGACGGCTCTTTGGGAGTCTGAGTGATGGGTCTGAGTCTAGTGTCTAAGTTTGACCTCTTCAGACAAGGAAACTGTAATGTTCCTCTTCCCTCATGCTAATTTAGTTACTGCTAACTTTGTTACTGCTAACTTAGTTACTACTAACTTAGTTACTGCTAACTTAGTTACTGCTAACTTAGTTATTACTAACTTAGTTACTGCTAACTTAGTTACTGCTAACTTTGTCTGGAATTTTCATTATTTGATTATTAGAGAACAGGAAATAGAAATATGAGAATATGTCTTCCAGACTTGCTTGCTGCAGCAACACAAAAGGCGTAGTAATGTTGGGATGATTCTGATGAACGTTTCTTTCTACACTTTTTGAAGCCACAGACAGTATCATTTTGTATTTATTTATTATGTCCATCTTGGTTTGCCTTTGTACTGACCTGCAGTACTAGTCTGTGTTTGTTGATCTATCAGACCAGTGCTACAGTAATGTTGCTCCAGCCAGAACAGAGCAGGTCCTGCTGGTGCCATATGACAAATCGACATGCTGCTCTCGCCTACGTTCCGCCCACCAACCACCCCCAAAACTATCAGGAGGATTAGCTCACGTAGCTAAATCAAAAAGACTGCAATGTTCAGACTGCATTTGTTCCAAATGATGGATTTAAATGCTCACAAATCATGCAATCATTTCAGTTGTAGCTGGTGCAAATTGTAGGCTACAGTCACTGAATTGTAAAAGTAGTGAATGTTTTAAGGATTTACTATTTCCTTGCTCTCCAGGATATACATAATTTCTTTCAGGATTAATTGGAACAGATTAACTCTCACTGCAGGTTCAGTTCAGAATACAAACAACCCAAGACGGAGAGGAAAGCATCTGTTAGCAACCAACATTATTCTGTAATCACTAGGTTAGAAAGTCTGGTTTGCATGAAATATGGTTTTTAACTGAGTGTGTGTCCCAGGCAGCATTCAGAGTTCTCTCAAAATTCACACACACACACACACACACACACACACACACACACACACACACACACACACACACACACACACACACACACACACACACACACACACACACACACACACACACACACACACACACACACACACACACACACACACACACACACACACACACAGGCTGGAGTCTCCTCCATACAGTAGGCCTGTGATTGGAGGGCCGATGTGGTTGCTAAGCAGAGCTGCTCTTCCTCTGCTAAATAAGAACTTGGTGCTCTTTCTCTGGCTGGTGGGCTGAGAGGAGTGTGCCAGAGCTGAGCAGCACAACAAACACAGACAGGCATGCAGGCCCCCCCACACAGACTTACTCACAGCAGAGCAGAGAGACTGTAGGTTTCCCTTCTCCACCCTCCTCTACCCTGCACAACAGATACGTCCTCCTCCCTATAGAATACACACCCCGTCCTCCAACTACATCACATACAGCTGACCTCGTTAAACAGCCCTCCAACTACACCACATACAGCAGACCTCGTTACACAGACCTCCAACCACCTCCTCCTCCAACTACACCACATACAGCAGACCTCGTTACACAGACCTCCAACCACCTCCTCGTCCAACTACACCACATACAGCTGATCTCGTTACACAGACCTCTAACCACCTCCTCCTCCAACTACACCACATACAGCTGACCTCGTTACACAGCCCTCCAACCACCTCCTCCTCCAACTACACCACAAACAGCTGAACTCGTTACACAGACCTCCAACCACCTCCTCCTCCAACTACACCACAAACAGCAGACCTCGTTACACAGACCTCCAACTACACCACATACAGCTGATCTCGTTACACAGACCTCCAACCACCTCCTCCTCCAACTACACCACATACAGCTGACCTCGTTACAAAGACCTCCAACCACCTCCTCCTCCAACTACACCACATACAGCTGACCTCGTTACACAGACCTCCAACCACCTCCTCCTCCAACTACACCACATACAGCTGACCTCGTTACACAGACCTCCAACCACCTCCTCCTCCAACTACACCACATACAGCAGACCTCGTTACACAGACCTCCAACCACCTCCTCCTCCAACTACACCACATACAGCAGACCTCGTTACACAGACCTCCAACCACCTCCTCCTCCAACTACACCACATACAGCTGACCTCGTTACACAGACCTCCAACCTTCTCCTCCTCCAACTACACCACATACAGCTGACCTCGTTACACAGACCTCCAACCACCTCCTCCTCCAACTACACCACATACAGCTGACCTCGTTACACAGACCTCCAACCACCTCCTCCTCCAACTACACCACCTTCTCCTTCTCCCTACAGCACAGAGCTTCTCCTCCTCCCTACAACTCCTATTTTACACTGCAGAACATAGAAAACACACCGTTCCTACTGCCCAGAAGGCTGCCATTCATCTGCAGTCATTCTGTCCTGCCTGTCCCTCTTCAAATGAAGAGAGAGGGTGATGATGACTGTGATGTCAGGATGACCAGACAGCCAGGCTCCATCTCTGCTCTGAATGAAGGAGTGGGAGACTAATTTCTCTGCCTTTCTGCTCTGTTATATCCTATCAAGACAGGCTACTCTCTTGTGTATCTACTGTTATATCCAATCAAGACAGGCTACTATGTTGTGTTTCTGCTCTGCCTTGAAGGCAGTGCATTTGATATCTCATACTGCGGCTCTCATACTGCGGCTCTCATACTGCGGCTCTCATACTGCGGTGTCTTTGCTCATCCACCGCCTGCAAACTAATAGACAAGCAGTCTTATTAACCACATCACCTAATGGCTAGGCTATTTCCCTCTGTGCTAGTTTTGTCTGGTAAAAGCTTTGGGATCCGCAGAGCAGCTATTGTCTATTGGTGAAAAGCTGTGAGCCCATGTGTGCTCTTAAAATCAGACAGGCAGATAGGCAGGCAGACAGACAGGCAGGCAGATAGGCAGGCAGGCATATAGGTAGGCAGACAGGCATATAGGCAGGCAGGCATATAGGTAGGCAGACAGACAGACAGACAGACAGACAGACAGACAGACAGACAGACAGACAGACAATCAAGACAGGCTACTACAGTTGTGACAGACAGACAGACAGACAGACAGGCATTTGATATCTCAGACAGACAGACAGACAGGCAGATAGGCAGGCAGACAGACAGGCAGGCATACAGGCAGGACAGGCAGGCTCATCCACAGGCAGATAGGCAGACAGACAGACAGACAGACAGGCAGGCAGATAGGCAGACAGGCATAATAGGCAGGCAGGCAGATAGGTAGGCAGACAGATAGGCAGGCAGACAGACAGATAGGCAGCCAGGCAAACAGACAGACAGGCAGGCAGATAGGCAGCCAGGCAAACAGACAGACAGGTAGGCAGACAGGCAGGCAGATAGGCAGGCAGACAGACAGGCAGGCAGATAGACAGACAGACAGACAGGCAGATAGGCAGGCAGACAGGCAGGCAGATAGGCAGGCGGACAGACAGACAGGCAGGCAGACAGACAGGCAGACAGACAGACAGACAGACAGACAGACAGGCAGACAGACAGACAGACAGGCAGATAGGACAGACAGACAGACAGACAGACAGACAGACAGACAGATAGGCAGGCAGACAGACAGGCAGGCAGATAGGCAGGCAGACAGACAGGCAGGCAGACAGACAGGCAGGCAGGCAGATAGGCAGGCAGACAGACAGGCAGGCAGATAGGCAGATAGGCATATAGGCAGGCAGGCAGATAGGTAGGCAGACAGATAGGCAGGCAGCCAGGCAAACAGACAGACAGGCAGGCAGATAGGCAGCCAGGCAAACAGACAGACAGGCAGGCAGATAGGCAGACAGGCAGGCAGATAGGCAGGCAGACAGACAGGCAGGCAGATAGGCAGGCAGACAGACAGACAGACAGGCAGATAGGCAGGCAGACAGACAGGCAGGCAGACAGGACAGGCGGACAGACAGGCAGGCAGACAGACAGGCATGCAGATAGGCAGGCAGACAGACAGGCAGGCAGATAGGCAGACAGGCACAGACAGGCAGGCAGGCAGATAGGTAGGCAGGCAGATAGGCAGGCAGACAGATAGGCAGGCAGACAGACAGATAGGCAGCCAGGCAAACAGACAGACAGGCAGGCAGATAGGCAGGCAGATAGGCAGCCAGGCAAACAGACAGACAGGCAGGCAGATAGGCAGGCAAACAGACAGACAGACAGGCAGGCAGATAAGCAGACAGACAGGCAGATAGGCAGGCAGACAGGCATATAGACAGGCATATAGGTAGGCAGACAGGCAGGCAGATAGGCAGACAGACAGACAGACAGACAGACAGACAGACAGACAGGCAGACAGACAGACAGACAGACAGACAGACAGACAGACAGACAGACAGACAGGCAGATAGGCAGGCAGACAGACAGGCAGGCAGATAGGCAGGCAGACAGACAGACAGGCAGGCAGACAGACAGGCAGATAGGCAGGCAGACAGACAGGCAGGCAGATAGGCAGACAGGCATATATAGGCAGGCAGACAGATAGGCAGGCAGACAGACAGATAGGCAGCCAGGCAAACAGACAGACAGGCAGGCAGATAGGCAGGCAGATAGGCAGCCAGGCAGGCAGGCAGATAGGCAGGCAGACAGACAGGCAGGCAGATAGGCAGGCAGACAGACAGACAGGCAGATAGGCAGGCAGACAGACAGGCAGATAGGCAGGCAGACAGACAGGCAGGCAGATAGGCAGGCAGACAGACATGCAGGCAGACAGACAGGCAGGCAGATAGGCAGGCAGACAGACAGGCAGGCAGATAGGCAGACAGGCATATATAGGCAGGCAGGCAGATAGGTAGGCAGGCAGATAGGCAGGCAGACAGATAGGCAGGCAGACAGACAGATAGGCAGCCAGGCAAACAGACAGACAGTCAGGCAGATAGACAGGCAGATAGGCAGCCAGGCAAACAAACAGACAGGCAGGCAGATAGGCAGACAGGCAGGCAGATAGGCAGGCAAACAGACAGACAGGCAGGCAGACAGACAGGCAGGCAGGCAGGAAGGCATATAGCCAGGCAGGCAGATAGGTAGGCAGACAGGCAGGCAGACAGGCAGACATGCAGACATGCAGGCGGACAGGCAGGCTCACATATCAAATTAATTCAGCACAGGTGTCTGTACTCTACTGGTCTGTACTGGGCTGAGTTAGACTTGTTTATTCTGTATTACAGGCCTCTTGGTCTGTCATGGTCACCCCCATTACTGTCTCCTTCTTTACCGCAAAGCATCTGACTAGTCCGTCCTTTCTCTCTCTTTTGTTCTTCCTGTTTCTAACAGGAAGTGCCCTCATTCAAAAGCCTTGATTTGTCGTTGCAGACGTGTCACTCCTGGTTACTCACCAGAGCAGGGCTCTATCTCTCTCCTTTAATCCCTCCACACACTCCCTCACTCCCTTTCTTCCCTCCCTCCATATCTGACATGGCGGCTCTCGCATTTAGAGAGACAGGCGCACCGATTGGGGATGCTATAGGCTCAGAGAGAGAGAGAGAGAGCGTCTTCCCTCTGCAGGGGCCTTAGATGATGAGATGGCCTCATTCTGTGGCGCTGCCAGGGTGGGGCCCTTAACTGGAGCTCCCGTCCTCTGTCTGGTCTGCCCAGTGGGGCTGTGTGAGCTGGTGGCGTTGACGGGAGTCTGGCTGGCTTTATTTCCAGCCAGTCAGCGGGACCGCAGACAGACACAGACTGACTCAGCCTGAAATAGAGCTTGGATGGAGACTTGCCCTTTATCCCATAATGGGGAGACTTATAAACCCAGTGTCTTAAGGCAGGCAATTGTACAGTGTTAGGACAGAGGTTAGCTTTTACATCACCTTAAAAATCTCCAAGCTGCTTTTCAGATTATCATCATAAATTGGGTCGTCACCTCCTCTTTTGGCACCAACAGCTTAATCTGCTGCATAGTAAAGAGGCAGAGTATCCAGCTCCTATTGAGGCTGCAGTGACCTGACCTTTCTGGGTGTAATGTGCTCTTTGGCAATGGAAAAGATGAAGCAAGGGCTCCTGAGACGGAGTAAGTGAATAGGGATTAAGAGATGGGTTATCTTTACATTGTGGAACGTTCCGATTTCACTATTGAAAGATTGGGTACATTGTTAATAGAACGATATACAGTTACAGTAGTGACATTGCAGATGAACCCATGACAGACACAACAATAGGTCAGTCTGTATGAATTATTCCAGGGCTATGACAGGGCAATGTTGGAGCTCATCTCCACAAAGACTCCCATCTCTGCAAGTCCATATTTAATTCAGGCCTTTCAGCTGCTCAACTGTACAGGCTGATGATAGAATGAGCCTTTCCAGAGGGATTAGTCACACTCTCATCAGCCGGCACCCTAATTTCTCTTCCTTTGTTGTGGTGCAGGCTGTACTAAATGGGATAAAGGACCTTGGCCGGACACAGTGGGAAGAAGTGGATTTTGTGTGGCTGGCAGGTGCGGTGGGGTGCAGACGGAGTGACAGTGGGGTTTTGAGTAGTGTGTGTGTGTGTGTGTGTGTGTGTGTGTGTGTGTGTGTGTGTGTGTGTGTGTGTGTGTGTGTGTGTGTGTGTGTGTGTGTGTGTGTGTCTGCTTGTGCGCATCTGTATGAGTAAGTGTGTTTCTGTAAGTGTGTGTGGTCTTTGTGAGAGTGTGTGTGTGAGTGTCTTTGTGAGAGAGAAAGAGTGCGTGTGTGTAAGAGAGTGTGTGTGTGTCTGGGTGTGTATCTGTGAGTAAGTGTCTGCTTGTGCACATCTGTATGAGTAAGTGTGTTTCTGTGAATGTGTGTGTCTTTGCGAGTGTGTGTGAGTGTGTGTGTGTGAGTGTTTGTGTCTGTGTGAGTGAGTGTGAATACGCACGCGCCTCAGCAGGATATGTCTTCCCTGCGGCTGAGATAGACCAGGAACCTCTGGAACTGGACTTGAACCCTCAATCACAGGGCTCCTCAGGGGTTTGCAGTAAATTGTTCAGGCGAATGGTTTTCTCTCTCCTTCCTCCTCTTTTTCTCCTCACATCTGGGGAGTAGTGCTAGCGCCCCTGTCATCTTTTACTGCGCTGAGGTCATTTCCAACCTATCTGTAGAGTGAAAACACGTGATGTACTGGGTTGGGCCTTGATGAAGCGGGGCTGGCATGGACCAACATGAACACAGGCACACATTCAGCTTATCAACATTTGCCCAAAACTGCCTTTCTACCTAAGGCAAGTCTCAAACAGCACAATTAGAGCTTTTCAACGTAAGTTGTCTAAATTATTATGAAAAAGATACCAATATCTTTCATCGAGTGAATGCTTTATTTGGCTTTAGTGCCAATCTAATTATGTTCAAGGTCATTTGCAATATCAGAAAGAAAGAGCAATCAGCTCCAGAAAATACAGATGTAGGATCCTAATTTGATCACCCTGTTGCAGGATAACTTTCCTGCAATGCAGAATATTTTAAACTTGTAGTGTATTTGAGGTCTAAAAAGGTTTGAAGTTTGTAATTTCCACTGTCACATTCCACATGTCAGACTTGATTTTCCCTTACAAAAAATATACCCCGCCAAAATTGCTGCAGTATTATCTTCCTGCTGACGTAAACAAGCTCAAATGAAGATCTTACATCAGAATTGAAGTCTTACTGGAAAACGGATGCATTTACCAACGGATACGTCTTTTTGTGGTCCTGTCTTGACTTGTTTTTTTCCCCAAAAAATTGTTGCAGTCTTGACCGGCCTTGATTGCAACATCCAAGGACCAAATCTGAACCAATCACAGACGTCTATATTTGGTTCAGAATCGGATTGATCCAGACCAGCCTTTATTTGGCCCAAACATAGACATCTATAATTGGTTCAGATTTAGTCCAGTGCGGACCGGACCAAATCTGAAACAATCATAGATATCTATGCTTCTTAAGTTTTTACAGCACAGTACAGCACCACAGAATACAGTACATTACAATACAGTACACAGTACAGTAAAGTGTAGTATATACAGTTTGCTGGTCCAATCAGAGGGCATAGTGTGTGTTTCATTAGCCAATCAGTTTTTTACATGTGCGATACTGTTTCTGGCTGCGTGGAGAGTAGCATACTCCACTGAGACTGTGCCACAATACGAGGGGCAACACTTCACAAAACCTGGCTAGATCATTTCAAGTCATCAGTCAAAGTCGAGTCCCGAGTCTCAGGTTATTTTCTTTTCTGTGAAGTCGAGTCTCAAGTCATCAAATTTGTGGCTCGAGTCAGACTCGAGTCCGAGTCATGTGACTCGAGTCCACATCTCTGGTGTACTATATTGTACGCTACTTTACTCTAATGTTGTAACGGGATTCTTCCGTCGAAGGAGAGGAGGACCAAAATGCAGCATGGTTGAAATTCATGTTTGCTTTTAATAAGAAAACTATACATTAATAAACTATAAAAACAACAAACGTGTAAACCCGAAACAGTCCCGTGTAGAACAAACACCGACACAGGAGACAATCACCCCCAAAACCCAACACCAAACAGGCTCCCTAAATATGGTTCCCTATCAGAGACAATGACTAACACCTGCCTCTGATTGAGAACCATATCAAACAGACACAGGAGACAATCACCCCAAAACCCAACACCAAACAAACACAGAGACAATGAAACAGACAAACTAGACACACAACATAGAATGCCCCTCAGATCACAACCTGACCAAACAAAACATAGAAACATACAAAGCAAACTATGGTCAGGGTGTGACAAATATACTCTACTATACTGAGCAAAACTGTACTCTACTCTACTAAATTAAACTCTACTGTACTGTACTCTACTCTACTGAATTAAACTATACTGTATTGTACTCTACTGAATTAAACTATACTGTACTGTGCTCTACTGAATTCATCTATACTGTACTGTACTGAATTAAACTATACTGTACTGTACTGTAGTTAGCTTGGCTGCTTCGCGTGATGTATTGTTGTCTCTACCTTCTTGCCCTTTGTGCCGTTGTCTGTGCCCAATAATGTTTGTACCGTGTTTTGTGCTGCTACCATGTTGTGCTGCTACCATGTTGTGTTGCTACCATGTTGTGCTGCTGCCTTGTTGTGTTGCTACCATGTTGTGTTGCTACCATGTTGTGCTGCTGCCTTGTTGTGTTGCTACCATGTTGTTGTCATTAGAGGTTGACCGATTATGATTTTTCAACTCCGGTACCGATTATTGGAGGACCCACCCAAAAAAAACCGATACCGATTAATTGGCCGATTTTTATATATATATTTGTAATAATGACAATTACAACAATACTGAATGAACAATTAACACTTTTATTTTAACTTAATATAATAAATCAATAAAATCAATTTAGTCACAAATAAATAATGAAACATGCTCCATTTGGTTTAAATAATGCAAAAACAAAGTGTTGGAGAAGAATGTAAAAGTGCAATATGTGCCATGTAAAAAAGCTAACATTTAAGTTCCTTGCTCAGAACATGAGAACATATGAAAGCTGGTGGTTCCTTTTAACATGAGTCTTCAATATTCCCAGGTAAGAAGTTTTAGGTTGTAGTTATTATAGGAATTTATAGGACTATTTCTCTCTATACCATTTATATTTCATATACCTTTGACTATTGTATATTCTAATAGGTACTTTAGTATTGCCAGACTAATCTCGGGAGTTGATAGGCTTGAAGTCATAAACAGCGCTGTGCTTCAAGCATTGCGAAGAACTGCTGGCAAACACAGGAAAGTGCTGTTTGAATGAATGCTTAAAAATATACTTGTGTATTGATTTTAAGAAATACATTGATGTTTATGTTTAGGTACATTGGTGCTACGATTGTGATTTTTTTCGTGAATGCGCTTTTTAAATCATCACCCGTTTGGCGAAGTAGGCTGTGATTTGATGATAAATTAACAAGCACCACATTGATTCTATGCGAATCAGAACAAGCTAGTTAAACTAGTAATATCATCAACCATGTGTAGTTAACTAGTGATTATGTTAAGATTGATAGATTTTTAATAAGATAAGTTTAATGCTAGCTAGCAACTTACCTTGGCTCCTTGCTGCACTCGCGTAACAGGTGGTCAGCCTGCCACGGAGTCTCATCGTGGATTGCCAATAACCGATTGTTATGAAAACTTGAAATTGGCCCTTATTAATCGGCCATCGCTACAATGCTGTGTTGTCATGTATTGCTGCCATGCTATGTTGTTGTCTTAGGTCTCTTTATGTACCATACTCTACTGTACTCTACTCTACTGTGCTCTACTGTACTAAACTATGCCGTACTGTACTGTGATGTTCAAACATAACCGAGACCTCTATGATTCGTTAATTTTTGGATCTGGTCCGCACCGTCTAAATATGTACGTGTTTGGGGAGCTCATTCGAATAATAGTCAGCATGGTTTTCAAGTTTTATTTTTATACATTTACATTTTGGTCATTCAGCAGATGCTCTTATCCAGAGCGACTTCAACCAAGATAGATTAACAACATCATATCACAGTCATAGCAAGAAATGTTTTATTCTGTAACCGTCACAGAAAATGTTAGTTGAAATTTGGCCATGTAATCAATGACAGAAAAATACTTATTTTCAATATCTGTAAAGGGTGTCTTTTCAACATCCGGAAAATACATATTTTCACCTTACATTCAGTAACTAAAATGCACCTGACGTCAATCCACATTTGGAAAAGACGACTAAAAGACGTCTTTTCAACGTCCGTTTGCTTACTGGGTGGGTTTTATTCCGTTGTCTGTGTGAAGAAGAATTGTCATAGACTGACTGCACTAGGCAGCACTAGTTTTTGAGAGCACCATCTTCTGCTCTGTATGCCTCGGTCTGTCTGTCTGTCCTCATTCCCTCTGCAGCAGCTTAGCTCACTGCCTTTGTTCCCTCACTTGGCTTGAAACTTGAGAAAATGGAGAGAAGTGCTGAGGCTGCAGTTATATAACTTGGCTTCCCACAACTTAGACAGTACAGGAGAAACACAGCACCACAGCACAGACCCCCACCCCTTTATACATACACAGCTAAACCCAGAGACATTCCAACCACGCTCGGGCCTCATCCACTTACGTTATGTTTCAGTTTTTCACCGCTTTTTAGAAGGTACAATACTTGAACACTTGTGAACCCGATGCAGTGAAAACAATCAGCGCAGTTCTTTGTTTTGAAATTCGCACAGTTTTACTGATTTAAAGCATGTGTATCTATGACCAAATGCACCCATACAAACTAGCTATCTGGATGTCTTTGGGCTAGTAGTGTGGAAGAGAGGTCCAATATACTACAGATAATCCTGCAGCAACAGAAAATGTGAATTATTATGTGGATTATAATTAATGGACATTTTTGAGGGGGTTGATAAAGTCTGAATTTCAAAGTGTAAATTACAAACTTCAGAACCCTTTTTAAAACTAAAATATCCTACAAGTTTTACATTTCCTGCATTGAAGGAAAGTTCTCTTGCAACTGGGTGATCAAATTCACATCCTACATCTGTAGTTGAGAATCCAACAGGCGTTTTAACAGCAGCCTTGTAGAGTGGCTGGAATGACAGTAAACTTTTATCACACTAATAGCCTGAAGTCACAGCTAACCCTAATGGCTTAGGCAGCCGTGGCAGGGGTAGGGCCAGGGGTTGCCTGGAGGTCAGGTTGAATTACAGGACATACATACTCGTTTCCAACTAGTAAAACAAATAAAGGAGAGAGAAGGAGGAGCATCTGAGGTGAGGAAGGGGGAAACCGTTGTTATTGGAAGAGCAGATCATCACGTCAATTGATTAGCAGTAAAAAGAAGCCTTTGGTTGAACCTACCCTTTTATATATAGGCATCCGTGCCCTTTAACCTTCTCAGACTACACTAAACTCAACACGGCCACTATACTGGGATGGGAATCAGCTCGTGCATTTTGTTTCTGGTTCACTTGTTATTAAGTTTAATCATGCTCAATGCATGATGTTTGACAGGTTTTTTTTTATTAACTTGTGATTCAATTTCGTAAAACTTCAACCAAAACTTTACTTTTATCAAATTAATTGCTTTTAAAACAGTGTTAATAGAGCTGAAATGTGCGCTACAAAAATCTCCAGATTGTTCATTTAAATCCCTCTAGCCCAGGTGGATAAGAATGAAGTGCGATTGTTAGAGAGGTGACGGCAACACTGGAACAGAATGTAGTGAAACATGAGCCAGACTGGCTTTTCATCTCTAACCTGAATATAGACCACTGCATTTGTTTTGTTTCTCCGTTTCTCAGGGAGAACTTTAGAGGCTGCCAAGGACTTGTATTCACAACCAAGGCACGCCAGTAAAATCCTTCACATAAAGCTGTACCTGGGTGTAGCCTCTACATCTGGTGGAAAACATGCAGTTTTCTCCTCTGTAAATGTGCCTCTTTCTGCGAGACTAAATGGCGTTGATTGTTTCAGTGGCAGGATGTTTGTGTGTTTTGTTCCAAGCCCTTTTCATAAATGCCAGTTTTTATGTTGCCGAGGTCAACTGGTTTTTACTAGACTGGAGAGGCAAGTCCAGCGACAAGATGGCCTCCTACCATCTGGCAGCCATAAAATGGGGAGCAGGAGGATTTTATAGGACGGCAGGGTGAGAGAGACAGAGTGTGGATGGCGGACTCTAGTTGCCCCCAAGCTTCAGAGCATCCTCCATAGTCTGTAGGACAGGTCAGAAGTTCATTGCCTTCTTTTCTATTCCTTTCCTAAAGTCCTGGTGGAAAGGTGAAGGGAGGTGGTAACTGGTTCAGCAGTCAGTTGAAGGAGTGTAGATGTAAATGAGAAGAGAGTCTTTTTGTTTTTGCTGTGAATGTTTTAGACAAATGTTGTACCCGAGAGACTTTGTTTTATGAGTGCTGCAGTGCTCAATACTGTACTGTAGCTGTGTATGTTGTTGTTCTTTTACTATTAGCCTGTTATATCAGGCAGAGAACCATCCCTCAGTCAGTCTCACAGATGGTGCAGAATGATATGGAGGCATAAACACTGATGATTCAGTGGGTTAGTGTTGTTTGGGTATGTGTCAGCTTCGCAAAGCTCTCTGTACTCCATTGAGTAATGAACAGACAGCTTCGTTTCAATGGCCTCCCGGTCTAGTCATCTTTATCATAGAAGCAATCGAGTAGTAGTCCAGCTGTTGTCTTCACACATCAAATCGAGATTAAATCACAGCATTGTTGCATGTGAAAACGGGTTTGTGAGATTCTCTCATGGACATTTTCTGAGATGAGGACAGTCCTGAGATTCTCAGTTATGTGTTCCTCCTGGATGTCTCTTTTCCTACTTTAAGAGCCTGAAGTGGAACTGTTTGGCCGTCTGTAGCTGGATGCTTTGCTTATTGGTTTTCCAGATTGGGGTTATCATTTCAGAGGGCTGGAGTTCTGTGCTGCTGACTCTTCCGTGCTGACTCTTCTGTGATGACTCTTCTGTGCTGACCCTTCCGTGCTGACTCTTCCGTGCTGACTCTTCTGTGCTGACTCTTCCGTGCTGACTCTTCCGTGCTGACTCTTCTGTGCTGACTCTTCCGTGCTGACTCTTCTGTGATGACTCTTCTGTGATGACGCTTCCGTGCTGACTCTTCCGTGCTGACTCTTCTGTGCTGACTCTTCCGTGCTGACTCTTCTGTGATGACTCTTCCGTGCTGACTCTTCCGTGCTGACTCTTCTGTGATGACTCTTCCGTGCTGACTCTTCCGTGCTGACTCTTCTGTGATGACTCTTCTGTGATGACTCTTCTGTGCTGACTCTTCCGTGCTGACTCTTCTGTGATGACTCTTCCGTGCTGACTCTTCCGTGCTGACTCTTCTGTGATGACTCTTCCGTGCTGACTCTTCTGTGATGACTCTTCCGTGCTGACTCTTCCGTGCTGACTCTTCTGTGATGACTCTTCCGTGCTGACTCTTCTGTGATGACTCTTCCATGCTGACTCTTCCGTGCTGACTCTTCTGTGATGACTCTTCTGTGATGACTCTTCTGTGCTGACTCTTCCGTGCTGACTCTTCTGTGATGACTCTTCTGTGCTGACTCTTCCGTGCTGACTCTTCTGTGCTGACTCTTCCGTGCTGACTCTTCTGTGATGACTCTTCCGTGCTGACTCTTCTGTGCTGACTCTTGCTGACTCTTCTGTGCTGACTCTTCCGTGATGACTCTTCCGTTCTGACTCTTCTGTGCTGACTCTTCTGTGATGACTCTTCCGTGCTGACTCTTCCGTGCTGACTCTTCCGTGCTGACTCTTCTGTGATGACTCTTCCGTTCTGACTCTTCTGTGCTGACTCTTCTGTGATGACTCTTCCGTGCTGACTCTTCCGTGCTGACTCTTCTGTGATGACTCTTCCGTGCTGACTCTTCTGTGATGACTCTTCCGTGCTGACTCTTCTGTGATGACTCTTCCGTGCTGACTCTTCTGTGATGACTCTTCCGTGCTGACTCTTCTGTGATGACTCTTCCGTGCTGACTCTTCTGTGATGACTCTTCCGTGCTGACTCTTCCGTGCTGACTCTTCTGTGATGACTCTTCCGTTCTGACTCTTCTGTGCTGACTCTTCTGTGATGACTCTTCCGTGCTGACTCTTCTGTGCTGACTCTTCCGTGCTGACTCTTCCGTGCTGACTCTTCTGTGATGACTCTTCCGTTCTGACACTTCTGTGCTGACTCTTCTGTGCTGACTCTTCCGTTCTGACTCTTCTGTTCTGACTCTTCTGTGATGACACTTCTGTGCTGACTCTTCTGTGCTGACTCTTCCGTGCTCTTCTGTGCTGCTGACTCTTCTGTGCTGACGCTTCTGTGCTGACTCTTCCATGCTCTTCTGTGCTGCTGACTCTTCTGTGCTGCTGACTCTTCTGTGCTGCTGACTCTTCTGTTCTAACTCTTCTGTTCTGACTCTTCTGTGCTGACGCTTCTGTTCTGACTCTTCTGTTCTGACTCTTCTGTTCTGACTCTTCTGTGCTGACTCTTCTGTTCTGACTCTTCTGTTCTGACTATTCTGTGCTGACTCTTCTGTGCTAACTCTTCTGTTCTGACTCTGGTACTGAATCTTCCTATAGAGACTTCATATTTTGTAACGCTGCAGAGCTTAGATATGTTAACCCCTTACTCCTTACCCCTTACTCCTTACCCCTAACCCCTTACTCCTTACCCCTAACCCCTTAGCCCTTAGCCTTTACGCCTTACCCCTTACCCCTAACCCCTTAGCCCTTACCCCTAACCCCTTACCCCTTAGCCCTAACCCCTTACCCCTTAGCCCTAACCCCTTACCCCTAGCCCTAACCCCTAACCCCTTACCCCTTAGCCCTAACCCCTTAGCCCTCACCCTTTAGCTCTAACCCCTTAAACCCTTATCCCTAACCCCTTACCCCTTACCCCTTATCCCTAACCCCTTACTCCTTACCCCTAACCCCTTACCCCTTAGCCCTAACCCCTTAGCCCTAACCCCTAACCCCTTACCCCTTATCCCTAACCCCTTATCCCTAACCCCTTAGCCCTAACCCCTTAGCTCGAACCCCTTACCCCTTAGCCCTAACCCCTTACCCCTTACCCCTTAGCCCTAACCCCTTATCCCTAACCCCTTACCCCTTAGCCCTAACCCCTTACCCCTTAGCCCTTACCCCTAACCCCTAACCCCTTATCCCTAACCCCTAGCCCTAACCCCTTACCCCTTAGCCCTTAGCCCTAACCCCTTACCTCTAACCCCTTACCCCTTAGCCCTAACCCCTTAGCCCTAACCCCTTACCCCTAACCACTAACCCCTTACCACTAACCCCTAACCCCTTAGCCACTCCAAGACATTTGGCTTATATCGAAGCACAGCAAATGTAATTCACATCAGGATGTGGCTCTTTCTGCTATGCGAGGAAAAAGCACTAAACCCTGTTTATTGTGATGGGTTTTTCTGTATTTCCAGATTTCTGTCTCAATGCAAATTTAGAGAAGTCCTCCAGTCAGTCCTCCTCACGGGAAAGTAAAATATATATATATAAACTCAACATAGATGCTATTTGAATTAGTTTGGAGGCAGCTTGACCTCTTCCCCTTGTCTGTTGGGTTGAGTATCCAGACCCTTGGCTTCCCACACAGTTTGCATTATCCAAAGAACAAAAGGGCTGACAACGTGTTCAGCAGGGCACACCCTTCTGTGTCACCCCATGAAATGTTTTATCATTTCCTCACTGTGGTATACAGCCCACAGTGTCGCACAGTTTACCCAAAACATGTAGTGTTGTGGTTTATATGGTTAGCTTATCAAAAATGATTTGGTTAGATTTTAACTCATTCGAATCAAAGTTCAACCATACCTATTTGCAGTTATGGGGTGTGTGTTGAATATGTGGGGTGTGTCTGTGTCTCCTGTCTGTACTGCAGTGATGCATTTCCTGGGAGGTCTGTGGTGTGGTGGCCAGACCTTCACCACATCACTTTGGATGCAGAGTGCAACTTTATCTGTTGGATTGATGTAACTGCACTTTATATGAGGCTCATGAGTGGCGCATCGGTCTAAGGCTCGGCATCTCAATGCAAGAGGGGTCACTACAGTTCCTGGTCCAAATCCGGGCTGTATCACACCTGGCTGTGATTTCAAGTCCCATAGGGCAGTGCACTTTTAGCCTTGTGTTGTCTGGGGTAGGCTGTCATTGTAAATAAGAATTTGTTCTTAACTGACTTGTCGAGTTAAATATTATACAAGATACTTTATTCCCGTCCAGCAGTAATGTAACATGTGTTGATTCATTACAGGGCAGAGCTACATCTTATAGCCAACCCCAGGGTGGCAACAGTTGCTTTATGAGGACATCTGATTTTTTTATTGATTTATTTAACCCTTATTTATCTAGGCAAGTCAGTTAAGAACAAATTCTTATTTACAATGGCAGCCTACCAAAAGGCATTCTGTGGAGACGGGGGCTGGGATTAAACATTTTTTAAATTAAATATAGGACAAAACACACATCAGAACTAGAGAGGCAACACAATACTACATGAAGAGAGACCTAAGACAACAACATAGCATGGCAGCAACACATGACAACACAGCATGGTAGAAACACAGCATGACAACAACATGGTAGTAACACAACATGGCAGCAGCACAACATGGCAGCAACACCATGACAACACAGCATGGTAGAAACACAGCATGACAACAACATGGTAGTAACACAACATGGCAGCAACACAACATGGCAGCAACACATGACAACACAGCATGGTAGAAACACAGCATGACAACAACATGGTAGTAACACAACATGGCAGCAACACAACATGGCAGCAACACCATGACAACACAGCATGGTAGAAACACAGCATGACAACAACATGGTAGCAACACAACATGGCAGCAGCACAACATGGCAGCAACACATGACAACACAGCATGGTAGAAACACAGCATGACAACAACATGGTAGCAACACAACATGGTAGCAACACAACATGGCAGCAGCACAACATGGTAACAGCACATAACATGGTATAAAGTTTATTGGATTGTCCCTAATAATTATCATAATAATGGCATCAAATACACTTTCATGGCCAAGACTGCTGATTGCACTTGACAAGCCCTCTCCTGCTTTTTCAAGTAAAGCATCAAAGGGTCTCTCACAAGCTGCTGCAGTGAAATAATGATGCCTGATATCCACTGAGAGACTCTTAACATATTTCAGTCTGTTTCTCCCTCACTTTTCATGTCTTGTTGGGATCTCTTGAGTGCCAAGAAAAATATTTAGAGAAAGGAAAAGAGCCGGTCCTCTATTGAGAGGCTGGGAATAATGGCCTCTGCTCTGAGTTCGTGGTTACATCCACTGCAGGGATTCAGGGGAGAAAAATGTGGCCTGTGTCTCTTTAAGAGTGCTGGCCTGTCTGCAGGATGCATCAGTCCTGTGGAGCAGACACAGGCCAGGAGGAGGGGGGTGGAGGGAGGAGCGTGTGGCCCAGCGTCGGGAGGGAAAGGAGCAGGAGGGAACAGCCGCAGTCTGGGCCTCCTGCCTCCTGGCTAGACTGTTGAAAGTTATTATTAAGTTCCTGTGCCCGGCCTCCCCTCTCTGCTCGCTATGAGAGAGATAGAAACATACAGAGACAGAAAGAGAAAGCTGTCAGCTTCACATGCCCTTTCGCAATAACTTTTAATACAACAAATAAAGTAGAATTATGTTTGATTCTATGTTTTGTAAAGTCTTTAAAAGGTGAGTGACCCACACTCCACACAGTAAGTGAACTACCTCACAGCTGCTCCTACAGCCCCAGCAGCAGCTGAAAATCCAAGCCCAGCATACTACCCAGCCAGCATATTTGGTTCCTTGGAAGTTATGGGAACGTACTTAATTTTTTAAAACTCATATTAAGCTGTTAATTTTAGTCTATTCAAACAGACCCCATTTTAAAGGAAACAAGCACTCATTAAGATCATGTGTGGCCAATTAGTGGGTGTTGCCAAGACACCTGAAACATTTAACAAGATCGAGGATAGAGAGAGTTTTGTTGATGAGAACGGAATGTATACTGAACAAAAATATAAACGCAACATGCAACAATTTCAATGATTTTACTGAGTTACAGTTCATATGAGGAAATCAGTCAATTGAAATAAAGTCATTAGGCCCTAATCTATGGATTTCACATGACTGAGAATACAGATATGCATCTGTTGGTCACAGATACCTTAAAACAAACGGGTGTTGCGTGACAAACCTGCCCATTTTAGAGTGTCCCCAGCACAAGATGCACCTGTGTAATGATTATGCTGTTTAATCAGATTCTTGACATGCCACACCTGTCAGGTAGATGGATTATCTTGGCAAAGAAGAAAGGCTCACTAACAGGGATGTAAACAGATGTGTGCACAACATTTTAGAGAAATAAGCTTTTTGTGCGAATAGAACATTTCAGTTCATGAAACATGGTAGCAACACTTTACATGTTGCATTTATATTTTTGTTTAGTGTATATGTTTTTAAATAACTTTAAATGTTTTCTCTAAGAAACATATGGTCCTCAGAACGTTACTAAAGTTTTCTTGTGGTTTTTATGGAAAGTTTTCTTAACGTTCTGAGAATAGAATGTATGTTTTTAAATAGCATTCTTAGAATGTTTTCTGAAAATTACTAACATTTTCTTGTGGTTTTTATGGAAAGTTTTATTCATGGTCTCGGAACTATCTGAGAACATGACTTTAAATAGAACCATGGGGAAACTTGATGCTGAAGTACTGAAATTCCCATAGAAGAATGTTGTTTCTTAACGTTTTGAGAACATTCCCAATGTCAAACCAGTTGGAGAACGTTCCTAGAACATTATCAAAATTGAAATGAAACGTAACCATATTTAAACTTTTAGGGAACATTCTGTTAACGTAATGAAATACCAATAATTTAAGTTCCTTAAATATGCTCAGAAGTATCCTGCACCAATCCCAGAATGTTGTGGGAAGCTTGTAATGCAAAAGAATCATTGGACAACCACGCTCTCACCAAGCTCTAAGAAACATCTGTTCTCAGAACATTATGTGCTAGCTGAGTATATTCTTCTGTTACAGTGAAGTAGGCCTGTCCTGTTTTCATAGGGAACCGCCTTAACTAGTCAAGACAAGAAGAGCACAAGGGCTGACTGCTCTCCAATCAGCATTCAGCGGTCTAAATCCTCTGCTGGCTGGCTGGATGACTGGCTGGCTGGCTGGTTGGCTGGCTGGTTGGCGTGCTAAATGATAAGTATGATTCATGGCTGACTAGGGGGAGGGATACTGTACTGACAGCACAGAAACACACTTATCACAGCAGTTTTAAAATGGCTCGTATACAGTGCATAATAGCCCAATAGAATAATTCAAAAGATGCATTTAAATCTGGAGAAAAAAATGGTCTAGATCATATACTGGCTGTTTTCAGTCTCTCTCCCTCTACCTTGTACATAACACCATTGAGGGCTCTATTAGCTGAGTCTGCAGACGCTTGGCACCCATCCATGGTCACTGGTCAGAGCTCAGCTACCAGGTCAGACTGGATTTGATGGGAGAGAGTTAGTAGCCAGGGCCCAGGGAGGCTGTGGAGAGATTATATACTTACACCATGCCCTCTCCTCAGGCCTGTGCCTGCTTGCCTGGCTGCCTGTAATCCCTTGCTGTATCGCAGGCAGCACAGACTCCATTAAACCATAAAGCACCTGTGTCTGTACGGCTCAGTGCTGAGCTGAGAAAGACAGGAGACAATTATGTAATACTGTGCTGGCCTGTCTGTCTGTACTCCTGCGGGCCAGGCCGGCCGGGCAGCTCTAAACTTCATCTAGCCTGTCTGTCTGTACTCCTGCGGGCCAGGCCGGCCGGGCAGCTCTAAACTTCAGCTAGCCTGTCTGAGTGACCAAGTTCCCCAGGGTCAGCTGTAGTGACCAGCTGTTGCCTCCCTCTCTTCTCAGACCTACTGTTTAGTCCTGTTGACCTCAATAGAGGAATACAGACTGAATACAGACGGCACCACATCACACCAAGCACCTGAGTTCACAAGATATTATGACGACACCCACCCCCCTCGACCCCCAACCCCATCTCATACAGTACCAGTGCACAGTGCATGTGTTTATTTCAACATGTCTCTCCATTCATGGTTCCTGCAATCGTACAGTCCGTGTTTTAAAGCTGTCTGGAGTCAGGTTCTGGGAGTGCTTGCTGCTCTGCTCTGCTTGGGGAAAACCCTGGCGTTGAAATGGGGATTTTGTAGAGTTCTTCGGTTGAGTCAGAGCTTAGCTGTGCTCCACTGTTTTGTGGTTGCTATGGAGAAAAACACTGGCCCCAGATTCAGAAGAGTGCAATAAAATCATCCAGGAAAAATAAATTTCCAAGTATTTTCTGGGTCATGAGCAGACGGAGCTATGAATTGAGCAATGCTGTGGTCCATCCAATCCCTCCCACCTCCCCTAGCTTTCCATTTTAGAACGCTCATATTTGTTTTATGGAGGCTCCAAGACTGGGCCCTCTTACCCATATTTGTTGAGAGCAGATCTTGCCTTCCTGTTAATGGGGGTGGAGGGAGAAAAGGCCACATGTTTCCGTATGGAATGTGCCATCTGAGGAACGGAAGTTGTGGGTGTTTTTATCCCCTATTTCCCTCAGAGACAATTCCCTGAGCATGTGGAAACAAGAAATGCTATTTGATCTCTGTCGAATGTTACTACACAGCCATAGAAGTGCTGTGTTCACCCTGTTACGTTTTAGTCAGCTTGCAAGTCAGGTGTAAATGAGCAGGAGATACATAGACTATAAACCTTAACCCTTTACTCTCGTGGGAATTGGTCAATATGGATAAGGCTAAATTGAAATGTTTCTTACAGAGGAAATATGAAAATACATAAGCATGGTAGTAATTGAAAGGGAACAGTTTGGGGATTACGGGAAAATGTTCACCTGACACAAGACTGAATTCAAACATTACACTGTTGAATGTATGTGCATTTTAAATGTACTGTACTTTTCACTGCATTTGTTGATAACGAAACCTCAAAATACTCTTGATACATTCAGTAACATGATAAGACTATTCCTGGAAAAGGTGGGGTAGATGCAACATAAGACAAATGACAAGGGTTTGAGTGAGAGAACTAACTGGTGTCTCCAAATGGCCAGACACCTTTTCAAAGTGTGCACAGTTCCTAAGTCATTTCAATGCACTTTTATGACTCAAAGACTAGTCTTCAACTGTAAGGTGCTGTTTTGAGCTCTCCTGACTGTTCCGTGGAGGAACTGTTTTGAGCTCTCCTGACTGTTCCGTGGAGGAGCTGTTTTGAGCTCTCCTGACTGTTCCGTGGAGGAGCTGTTTTGAGCTCTCCTGACTGTTCCGTGGAGGAGCTGTTTTGAGCTCTCCTGACTGTTCCGTGGAGGAGCTGTTTTTGGCTTTTTTTTTGCAACCTTTATTTAACTAGGCAAGTCAGTTCAAAAATATATCTTATTTATAATGATGACCAACCACGGCCAAACCCAGAAGACACTGTGCGCCGCCCTATGAGACTCCCAATCACAGATGGTTGTGATACAGCCTGGATTTGAACCAGGGTGTCTGTAGTAATGCCTCTAACACTGAGATGCAGTGCCTTACACTGCTGCGACTCTCAGGAGCCCAAAAGTAATGCAAGCCCACTTGGCATTGTTTTGTTTGGAACACAACCCTACATCCCCACCATACATTAAATGTATACACGTAAGTCTCTTTCCATAAAAGCATCTGCTAAATTGCATTTGATTTTATTTTTCCCTTTATTTAACTAGGCATGAGTGCATTCAGGTGCGTGTTCTGCGGCAATTTTCTTCACAATATACTAATTCTGTTCAGGACAACTCAGGATATGATGTCATATCATCTTGTAGTTGTACATCAAACATAGTGATCATAAACGTTGACACTGTAAATGACATGAGTTTTATGATACGGAAATGTGAAGTGCACATTTGCATGGGGTGTTTGGCCTGCTTGTATGACATCAAAGCAGCATTTCTTATGGTCCTCAATGTTTCATCATTCAAAATACATGGATTCGGCTTCATTTACAGCATTTCCCTCACTCAGATAACAACATGTTTGAAAAGGTTAACCAATTAGCAGGAGGGATGGAGGCAACTTCTTGTCACGTTTGGGGCTCAAATTTAGAACGGCTGTCAGTCAAAACCCATACAGCACTGTGAAGTGCTCAGCCTGAGCTCTGATATCATTTATAGTATGTTTCTGTATAGCCTTTGCATTCCTTTTTATGTCCTTATCAGTGCCCAAATCTGCCATTGTCAACATAAGTGTAAAGGGCTTCTGTATTTTGGAAAATTGGTCAACAGTTACTTGGTAACGCACACATAATGGTTTTTGGAGTAGTATTTTTTTCCTGGCACTCTAAATTCCCCTCAGCCTCACAGCCACATGCTGAGGCTCCATAGTGCACTGAGTGGAGAGCTTCACATTTACAATGTTTCCTGTCACTCTGCATGGAGCCATTAGTAATGTTTGTTTTGTCAAAACACACTAGAGAAACACTATGTTTAAGAGGTTGTACTCAAAATAATAAACCAATCCCTTCACCCATCACATATCACATATCTATCTCCAAGTACACAAATACAGCTAGACCCATCTCCTACAGCCACATCTCCTACAGCCACATCTCCTACAGCCACATCTCCTACAGCCACAACATCAGAGGCTGACCTAGTAACTCATTGGAGGTTTAAAAAAATATATATATTTCACCTTTATTTATTTAACCAGGTAGGTCAGCTGAGAACAAGTTCTCATTTACAACTGTGACCTGGCCAAGAAAAAGCAAAGCAGTGCGACAGAAACAACAACACAGTCACACATGGACTAAACAAGTGTACAGTCAATAACACAATAGAAAAAAAAGAAAGTCTATATACAGTGTGTGCAAATGGCATGAGGAGGTAAGGCAATAAATAGGCCATAGTAGCAAAGTAATTACAATTTAGCAAATTAACACTGGAGTGATAGATGAACAGATGATGATGTGCAAGTAGAAATACTGGTGTGCAGAAAAGTAAATAAAAACAATATGGGGATGAGGTAGGTAGATTGGGTGGGCTATTTACAGATGGGCTATGTACAGTTGCAGCGATTGGTTAGCTGCTCAGATAGCTGATGCTTAAAGTTAGTGAGGGAAATATAAGTGCATTTCATGTAGCCTATCAGGAAGTGTGTTTATTTTACAGAGTTGTTGTGTTGTAACTTTAGCCACATGTTTGATGTATTTGGACCCAGTGGGGAACCTGCACTGAAACAGAACAGCTTGAATGGCGTCTATAAATATCACTAGGATTTATCACCTTCGTTCAGGCAGTTACCTCAAGCCCAGTTCCCAGGGCAGACACTGTGTCTGTGAAATGACATCATATGGGACCCTGGGCAGTGACCCTAACTTTACCCCACCCTCTGACACAGTTTTTATGGGCCCCTCTACCCCATCCTCCCGGCCAGTCCTCAGTCCCCTCACACCTCTTAACATCTCCCTGGCATTCATCCTCTTTTTCCTCCTCCCAAATAAATCTGCCACCTGCCTTCCTTCCCATTGGCCTGCCAGTGACCATGTGGTCATGGGCCTCAGCTTTCCAGCTCAGGCCCAACCTCAGGTCAGCTTCCAAGTACTGCTCTTTCTCTCTCCGTTTACCTTCTCATGTTTGATCACTGTTTACTATTTTGTATTTTGTTTATTTAATTTCTTGGTCCTTTCTAATCGATTTGATGAATTGTAGATGACACTCACTACAATGATGATTTACTATAAAATGGTCTAGCACATTTTGGACAAACTCAAATAGATGGCATCAGTAGCCAGCTGGCCAATTCCAAGACCTATCTGTGCAGCGTGCTCTCGAGTCTACGCTAGACTGACCAATGGGCGGCTGTGTGGGGAGAGATTATGGCAGCATAAATAGAGACTGAGGGGAATGGCACAAGCAATCCTTAAGACTCATTCAGACACAATGGTTTCTGGGAAGCAAGTTGCTTCTCATGTTGACTTTCTCCTCACATAACATTCATCCTTTTCACTAATTTTAGTTCATTGTGAATGTGAGCACGTGAACCCACTTCAGTCCAGTTGGTAACACACAGGGATGTCACTCTCACACTTAACTCCATTACGTAACTGACCATTTGGTCTGTCAATCACTCAGATACCAGAGGGCCAGGGTTAACCCCAACTTCACTAAGTAGCAGTCTCGCCAGCATCAATCTGCCACCTGACACACTGTACTGCCGTGTAGCCACAGTGTAGCTCCTCTGTTTGGGGGAGTCCTCACACCCTAATGAAATCGCTTGGAACCTGGTATATGTGATATAATTGTTTGTGTATTTGGAGCTGTAACAGTTTGGGTTGCTGAGAGAGGTTACCTAGTGACATTTTAATCGTCTTTCTGACTTCTTTGCCTTGGCATTGGTACTAATCTGTGGGATTAAAACTCAGGCAGTCCGATACTGGATGTACTGTCTCGTGGCGGTGGTTGTGTGCTTACTGCTACTACAGCAGAGCAGACAGTCTTTCATGTTGAAGGGTCAGATTGACTGTGGAAACTCAGGTTCTCAGGCAGGAGACGTTAGGGCGGTGGTATTCTAACTTTTGGTGAGCCCACCCCACCCCAAATCTAATGACACAACCTCAAAATCTGTCAATTCAAAAAGAAATACATCAACAAATAAACTTCAATTCATTCAATGTTCATCTCCTATGGAGATTAAGACAACCACTACATGCATTTACTCGATAAAATTGTATTTTTTAATAACGTTTGTATATTGTCCTGTAACTTAATCTGTACTCTTCATTTATGGTTCCCTACTGCAATTCCCTCGACTTTGAGTACCACTGCATTAGGGGATGGTAAGGTGGAAGGGCTCTTAATATGTATGTAGTCTTGTTTCTCACTGCAACTGGGTGGCATTATTCTCACTAATCTATACTGCACATCATATGCAAAAAAATTCTATTTGATTTATTGGACTGATATTATCTGTAGGTGTAATCTATACTCTATATCCTATTGTTGACACACCCTGGCCATAGAGAGGCTTTTATTCTCTATTTTGGTTAAGCCAGGGTGTGACTAGGGTGGGCATTCTAGTTTCTTTATTTCTATGTTTTCTATTGATTTGTGTTTGGCCGGGTGTGGTTCTCAATCAGAGGCAGCTGTCTATCGTTGTCTCTGATTGGGAATCATACTTAGGTAGCCTTTTCCCACCTGGGTTTGTGGGTAGTTGTTTTCTGTTTTCTGTGTCTGCACCAGACAGAACTGTGTCGGTTTGTGCCACTTTGTTATTTTGTGCCAGTGTTCAGTTTGAATAAATTATAATGAACGTGTACCACGCTGTGCTTTGGTCCTCTTCTTCAGACGAGCGTTACAATTGTATACAATTTATAACTTTGCATACCTTCTAATTACTTTAGATTTTGTATTTGGCTTTTTATTATTAATATTGATGATTGTACTGCATTATTGAGGGAGCTATTAGCACGCAAGTATTTCACTGCACCTCTTATACCTGCTGGAACCTGTGTATGTGACAAATACCATTTCATTTAATTTGGAATGTGTCAGAGGCTCTTGAATAACATTTTACTGCAGTGGGCTAAATCAGGGTAACACAATGTTTCTTGGTAGTCTTAAACAAATCAATCAATCAAATGTATTTATGAATCCCTTTTTACATCTGCCAATGTCACAAAGTGCTATGCAGAAACCCAGGCTAAAACCCCAAACAGCAAGCAATGCAGATGTAGAAACAAAGTATACACCTCACACACATGGTTATGGGCTTAAAATGAAGACGCCTGTACCATGTCAGATATAGAGTTGAAATGGATTACATGTTGAGTATTGCATCCCAATATTACACTTTCTATACATCAGAAGACTGATATAGAGCAAAAGTGTTTGATATTAAAAATATGAATAACATTCCACCCATGAGGTCACTAGTCATTTGACTGCAGGAAAGGGCCATAACATTGTTGTTTGTGTATACTACAGGTTGAATCCTTACTTGAGACTTGTAAACTCATATTTTCACCCAAATCTTCCCTAACATCAATACATGATTTTCAGTAGGTTTGCATTAACTGTGTGCATTAAGCCCTATGAGCGCCTTAATAGATGTTATAAAGGGATGTTATGTCATCTTTCTCCCTCCCGTTAACCAACCATCACCCCCTCTGGCTTCCTGGTTAGCACTACAGCTGTTCCTACATTGTAAGTGTGCTAAATGTGAATAGAAGCATAAAAACTGTGTGTGTATTGTGTGTCTGTAGTAGTGCATGTTCCACAGTACTACAATACATGTTCTAGCACACATAGAACCAATGCTGCACTGTTTCATTTTCACATAGAACCAATGATGAACTGTTTCATTTTCACATAGAACCAATGATGCACTATTTAATTTTCACATAGAACCAATGCTGCACTGTTTCATTTTAAATTGGCACAGACAAAGTCCCTATGGGCTACTGCGACAGGCATTCTGTGAGTTTGACTTCTGTCTGAACTATACACCACTCACATAACACACTTCATGTCCAAAGATATCTGTGACTTAGAACCATACCAAACATCCTAATACTAATAACATGTCGTCTGTGATGATATCTTTGTCAGTTCATTTTTAGCCACGTTCTGATTAGGCCCACAGCTCTTGGAAGAACTAATCACCCATATTCCTGTCGTGAAAGTCCTTCCTCAGTTCTTTCTAAGGGATCAGCTGTTTTAGCCATAATGAGGAAATGAATATGGATACATGTGATGTTGTCATGGTTGCTATATTTGACCTGAATTGGATTTGCTCCTCTTAGTTACACCGGTCTTTGCCTGCTCAGGACATAAGAGGAGTCCACTGTTGTCCTGGTCATGAAGGGATATTAAAGTCTGCCTGGTTCCTCTGTTTATAGACCTGGACACCCTGCAGTGTTGTTGTGTCCACGACAGCTCACTTAGGGAGTGTGGGAAGTCTGGGGATATATTGATAGAACCTTTTCTCCTTCCACTGGGTTTTATGTGTGACACATGCTGCTGTTGGATGCTGTAGGTCAGATATGATCATTTACTTGGTAATGAACAGACGAGGTCTTAGTTTGTCCAGTCGTCAGCTCTCACCTCTCTCGATTCCCAAAGACAATTAGGACAATCCAATCAAGATTGCTTTGCTTCAAGGCTGTTCTCTTCTCACGACATCCCTCCCCTCTCTGTGTTTCATATGGCACGGTGACGGTGTGGCCATATTGTACAGAATGTCACAGTGTTGTCATGCTGTTGCAGCTCAACTCACCTCCCAGGATCCTCTGTCACGCTAGGACAGCCGTGTCACCCTGACTCACTTTAGCTCAGATCATGTGAATTAGAAGGGGAAGCAGACTGCTGAATGATGAGGGAGGAAGTCTAAACGCTCAGAAGTTTTGGTAGCATGGTGCATGCACATGGAAGTCTGACACCAGTTAGCTAAGCTAAGCCCAGCCCAGCTGTAAGTCTGACACCAGTCAGCTAAGCTAAGCCCAGCCCAGCTGTAAGTCTGACACCAGTCAGCTATGCTAAGCCCAGCCAAGCTGTAAGTCTGACACCAGTTAGCTAAACTAAGCCCAGCCAAGCTGTAAGTCTGACACCAGTCAGATAAGCTAAGCCCAGCCCAGCTGTAAGTCTGACACCAGTCAGCTAAGCTAAGCCCAGCCCAGCTGTAAGTCTGACACCAGTCAGCTAAGCTAAGCCCAGCCAAGCTGTAAGTCTGACACCAGTCAGCTAAGCTAAGCCCAGCCAAGCTGTAAGTCTGACACCAGTCAGATAAGCTAAGCCCAGCCCAGCTGTAAGTCTGACACCAGTCAGATAAGCTAAGCCCAGCCCAGCTGTAAGTCTGACACCAGTCAGCTAAGCCCAGCCCAGCTGTAAGTCTGACACCAGTCAGCTAAGCTAAGCCCAGGCCAACTGTAAGTCTGACACCAGTCAGCTATGCTAAGCCCAGCCAAGCTGTAAGACTGACACCAGTTAGCTAAACTAAGCCCAGCCAAGCTGTAAGTCTGACACCAGTCAGATAAGCTAAGCCCAGCCCAGCTGTAAGTCTGACACCAGTCAGATAAGCTAAGCCCAGCCCAGCTGTAAGTCTGACACCAGTCAGCTAAGCTAAGCCCAGGCCAAGTGTAAGTCTGACACCAGTCAGCTAAGCCCAGCCCAGCTGTAAGTCTGACACCAGTCAGCTAAGCCCAGCCCAGCTGTAAGTCTGACACCAGTCAGCTAAGCTAAGCCCAGCCAAGCTGTAAGTCTGACACCAGTCAGCTATGCTAAACCCAGCCAAGCTGTAAGTCTGACACCAGTTAGCTAAACTAAGTCTGCCCAGCCAGCTAAGCCCAGCTGTAAGTCTGACACCAGTCAGATAAGCTAAGCCCAGCCCAGCTGTAAGTCTGACACCAGTCAGCTAAGCCCAGCCCAGCTGTAAGTCTGACACCAGTCAGCTAAGCCCAGCCCAGCTGTACGTCTGACACCAGTCTGCTACGCCCAGCCCAGCTGTAAGTCTGACACCAGTCAGCTAAGCCCAGCCCAGCTGTAAGTCTGACACCAGTCAGCTAAGCCCAGCCCAGCTGTAAGTCGGACACCAGTCAGCTAAGCCCAGCCCAGCTGTAAGTCTGACACCAGTCAGCTAAGCCCAGCTGTAAGTCCGACACCAGTCAGCTAAGCCCAGCGCGGAATAAAGCACTGAATAGAGGCCTATAGGCTTCCCAAGGACCACCCACCCATAGGCTTCCCCAGGACCACCCACCCATAGGCTTCCCCAGGACCACCCACCCCAGACCTCTGCTCACTCATTCACTGCTCACTAAAGTTGTTGAGCTGTGCCAGTTGGTGTGCCCTTGAATGAGACAGCACCCTACTAAGCACACTCAGATCCAAGGATTACAGTGAGGGGTTTAGTAGCGGGAGGAGTCTGAAAGGTGAAACTGTGTTGTTGCTGTGTACATAATGCTATGCTATCATCCAGGATGCTGTGGTTTTGTGTGACGGAAGCCCGGGGAAGGTCAGCTGAGGAAACGTCCGGGCTGAGTGCAGTCCTCGTGTTTTGTTTTTAGATCATTTCATTTGAAATTCTATCTTGTGCTTCAGCAAATAACTGAAGGATTAACTGGGACTGATGAAATGTAATTCATCGTACCCACATTGTACTTTAAATTTAACCTAGATATTTTTGAGTTGTTGGAGGATTCTACAGTTCTCAACCGGAGTTTGTATTTTACTATGACACTAAAGTAATTTGTTGATTGGGACTGTAGTTGTATTAATAAACCAAGTCCATCATGTCAAATGAACTAAAACAACATTCCCATCTCCTATCATGCTCCAACATATTGGTGTATACCATTATAAAGGTCAGATAGTCTGCAATACATGTTGTTTATGTGTCTGTTGACAGTTATCGTGCTGTAAAGAGGATTTGCCCATGTGGACATTTTCTCAGTGAGTTTATCACAGTATTACCACACCATAATATGACTGTAATTTCCAGATAAAGCATGTCTGGTTTGCCCTGGGCACTGTTCGGCCCTGTTTAGTCCCTCATTATGGTTCGTCAAATAAATATCCTACAATAGCCAGTTGAAAAGGGCAATGCTTGAATGGACTCTTTAAGAGGAGGATGTACTTGGCCTTCGAGTATACATTCCTCCAGCTCAGTGCTCCCTCTGTGGTCCCGCTCCCCTCCCCTCCCCTCCCCTAGCCCTCCCCTCCCCTCCCCTCCCCTAGCCCTCCCCTCCCCTCCCCTAGCCCTCCCCTCCCCTCCCCTCCCCTCCCTCGCACTCACTACTCCGTTCCCATAGGGGCCCTCGCCAAAGCAAACTCCAGAGAGGAAGTCTCCCCCTCCATTTTTATCTCTCTCACTCTTTCCCTCTTTCACTCACTCCCTTCTAAGAGGGGCCATGTTGGGTAGTGTAGGATTGTATTGGAGCACAGTGAGGGTAATGTAGTCATAGCATGTGGTGTGCAGCCAGGCTAGGAGGATATATGAAGAAAGTGTTATGGCTGTGATGCTGTGTCTGTGTGGGCTGGTTATGGCTGTGATGCTGTGTCTGTGTGGGCTGGTTATGGCTGTGATGCTGTGGCTGTGTGGTCTGGTTATGGCTGTGATGCTGTGTCTGTGTGGTCTGGTTATGACTGTGATGCTGTGTCTGTGTGGGCTGGTTATGGCTATGTCTGTGTGGTCTGGTTATGACTGTGATGCTGTGTCTGTCTGGTATGGTTATGGCTGTGATGCTGTGGCTGTGTGGTCTGGTTATGGCTGTGATGCTGTGTCTGTGGGCTGGTTATGGTTGTGATGCTGTGTCTGTGTGGGCTGGTTATGGCTGTGATGCTGTGTCTGTGTGGTCTGGTTATGGCTTTGATGCTGTGGCTGTGTGGTCTGGTTATGGCTGTGATGCTGTGTCTGTGTGGTCTGGTTATGGCTGTGATGCTGTGGCTGTGTGGTCTGGTTATGGCTGTGATGCTGTGTCTGTGTGGTCTGGACTGTGATGCTGTGTCTGTGATGCTGTGTCTGTGTGGTCTGGTTATGGCTGTGATGCTGTGTCTGTGTGGTCTGGTTATGACTGTGATGCTGTGTCTGTGTGGTCTGGTTATGGCTGTGATGCTGTGTCTGTGTGGTCTGGTTATGGCTGTGATGCTGTGTCTGTGTGGTCTGGTTATGGCTGTGATGCTGTGTTTGTGTGGTCTGTCTGTGATGCTGGTCTGGTCTGGCTGTGATGCTGTGTCTGTGTGGTCTGGTTATGGCTGTGATGCTGTGTCTGTGTGGTCTGGTTATGGCTGTGATGCTGTGTCTGTGTGGTCTGGCTTATGCTGTGTCTGTGTGGTCTGTTATGCTGTGTCTGTGTGGTCTGGTTATGGCTGTGATGCTGTGTCTGTGATGCTGTGTCTGGTCTGGTTATGGCTGTGATGCTGTGTCTGTGTGGTCTGGTTATGGCTGTGATGCTGTGTCTGTGTGGTCTGGTTATGGCTGTGATGCTGTGTCTGTGTGGTCTGGTTATGGCTGTGATGCTGTGTCTGTGTGGTCTGGTTATGGCTGTGATGCTGTGTCTGTGTGGTCTGTTATGGCTGTGTCTGGTCTGGTTATGGCTGTGATGCTGTGTCTGTGTGGTCTGGTTATGGCTGGCTGGTGTTATGGCTGTTATGCTGTGTCTGTGTGGTCTGGTTATGGCTGTGATGCTGTGTCTGTGTGGTCTGGTTATGGCTGTGATGCTGTGTCTGTGTGGTCTGGTTATGGCTGTGGTGCTGTGTCTGTGTGGTCTGGTTATGGCTGTGATGCTGTGTCTGTGTGGTCTGGTTATGGCTGATGCTGTGTCTGTGTGGTCTGGTTATGGCTGTAATGCTGTGTCTGTGTGGTCTGGTTATGGCTGTGATGCTGTGTCTGTGTGGTCTGGTTATGGCTGTGATGCTGTGTCTGTGTGGTCTGGTTATGGCTGTAATGCTGTGTCTGTGTGGTCTGTTTATGACTGTGATGCTGTGTCTGTCTGGTCTGGTTATGGCTGTGATGCTGTGTCTGTGTGATCTGGTTATGGCTGTAATGCTGTGTCTGTGTGGTCTGGTTATGGTTGTGATGCTGTGTCTGTGTGGTCTGGTTATGGCTGTGATGCTGTGTCTGCGTGGTCTGGTTATGGCTATGATGCTGTGTCTGTGTCTGGGCTGGTTATGGCTGTGATGCTGTGTCTGTGTGATCTGGTTATGGCTGTGATGCTGTGTCTGTGTGGTCTGGTTATGGTTGTGATGCTGTGTCTGTGTGGTCTGGTTATGGCTGTGATGCTGTGTCTGTGTGGTCTGGTTATGGCTATGATGCTGTGTCTGTGTGGGCTGGTTATGGCTGTGATGCTGTGTCTGTGTGGTCTGGTTATGGCTGTGATGCTGTGTCTGTGTGGTCTGGTTATGGCTGTGTCTGTGTGGTCTGGTTATGGCTGTGATGCTGTGTCTGTGTGGTCTGGTTATGGCTGTGTCTGTGTGGTCTAGTTATGGCTGTTATGCTGTGTCTGTGTGGTCTGGTTATGGCTGTGATGCTGTGTCTGTGTGGTCTGGTTATGGCTGTGATGCTGTGTCTGTGTGGTCTGGTTATGGCTGTGGTGCTGTGTCTGTGTGGTCTGGTTATGGCTGTGATGCTGTGTCTGTGTGGTCTGGTTATGGCTGTGATGCTGTGTCTGTGTGGTCTGGTTATGGCTGTAATGCTGTGTCTGTGTGGTCTGGTTATGGCTGTGATGCTGTGTCTGTGTGGTCTGGTTATGGCTGTGATGCTGTGTCTGTGTGGTCTGGTTATGGCTGTAATGCTGTGTCTGTGTGGTCTGGTTATGACTGTGATGCTGTGTCTGTCTGGTATGGTTATGGCTGTGATGCTGTGTCTGTGTGATCTGGTTATGGCTGTAATGCTGTGTCTGTGTGGTCTGGTTATGGTTGTGATGCTGTGTCTGTGTGGTCTGGTTATGGCTGTGATGCTGTGTCTGCGTGGTCTGGTTATGGCTATGATGCTGTGTCTGTGTGGGCTGGTTATGGCTGTGATGCTGTGTCTGTGTGATCTGGTTATGGCTGTGATGCTGTGTCTGTGTGGTCTGGTTATGGTTGTGATGCTGTGTCTGTGTGGTCTGGTTATGGCTGTGATGCTGTGTCTGTGTGGTCTGGTTATGGCTATGATGCTGTGTCTGTGTGGGCTGGTTATGGCTGTGATGCTGTGTCTGTGTGATCTGGTTATGGCTGTGATGCTGTGTCTGTGTGGTCTGGTTATGGTTGTGATGCTGTGTCTGTGTGGTCTGGTTATGGCTGTGATGCTGTGTCTGTGTGGTCTGGTTATGGCTATGATGCTGTGTCTGTGTGGGCTGGTTATGGCTGTGATGCTGTGTCTGTGTGGTCTGGTTATGGCTGTGATGCTGTGTCTGTGTGGTCTGGTTATGGCTGTTATGTGGTGCTGAGTAAAGCCTATGTGGCTTCTCTCCTGTGAGATCAGTGTCAGATTTAGCCAGCAGGTCCCTTGTGGTGACTGGGAGGGTCTGTTTTCTGGCTCTATGATGTCTGAGGCTCTACGCCTTCCTGGAGCTGCAAACCTCAGGGTAGAAATAGTACCAGACAGAAAGCTTTTGTTGGGAAAACAACAGCAATGGCAGTAATTACAGACTCCGGTTTCACCACTCCTCGCTTCTTAGAAAACCACAAGCAGGTGAAGGTTCAAGTCATCGTGGAGTCAGCTAGAGGTCTGGGTTAAATGCCCCTGAAAATTAACCTCAATGTCTGCTTCTGACTGTGTGTGTGTGTGTGTGTGTGTGTGTGTGTGTGTGTGTGTGTGTGTGTGTGTGTGTGTGTGTGTGTGTGTGTGTGTGTGTGTGTGTGTGTGTGTGTGTGTGTGTGTGTGTGCGTGTGCGTGTGTGTGTGGTTAGACATTTAGAGAGGAAACAGACATGTGTGAGCCAGGGAGGGAGACATGAGATGAGTGTCCAGACAACCACAGTCATGCCGTATGCACTTGGGCCTTGTGATAACACAACTGCTGTGTGATTATAGCTTTATGGGCCAGAGGCACAGCTAGAAATGACAAGGTTTTGTGGCATGTTTTAGTCTTGAGTGCCCTCGTACACTAGACTGAGGCAGTCAGTGCAGTGTGAGACCTGACCGACAACTTCCTCCCCGTCAGTGGAGGCTGCTGAGGGGAGGACGGCTCATAATAATGGCTGGAACTGAGCAAATGGAATGGCATCAAACCATGTGTTTCATGTACAGTATTTGATATCATTCCAATCTTTCCGCTCCAGTCATTACCACGAGCCCGTCCTCCCTAATTAATGTGCCACCAACCCCCTGTGCTCCCCCTTGTGTTACATTGCTCGAACCACATACTCATCAGAACTGTGACACAGGATTTATTAACACCAAAGCTGTCAGTCGGTACCACAGGCGATTTATCTTTCTCCTCTACACATTATTAAAACTTTCAATATAACATAGTAGAGTATACACTATATATACAAACATATGTGGACACCCCTTGAAATGAGTGGATTCGGCTGTTTCAACCACTCCCGTTGCTGACAGGTGTAGAAAATCAACACACAGCCATACAATCTCCATAGACAAACATTGTTAGAAGAATGGCCTTACTGAAGAGCTCAGGGACTTTCAACTTGCCACCTTCATAAGATGCCACCTTTCCAACAAGTCACTTTCACAAATTTTAGCCCTGCTAGGTGTAACAATGGGGCGGCAGGGTAGCCTAGTGGTTAGAGTGTTGGACTAGTTATCGGAAGGTTGCAAGTTCAAACCCCCAAGCTGCCCCTGAACAGGCAGTTAACCCGCTGTTCCTAGGCCATCATTGAAAATAAGAATTTGTTCTTAACTGACTTGCCTAGTTGAAGGTAAAGGTAAAATAAAAATAAATAAAAGGCTCAGCCACAAAGTGGTAGGACACAGAACCTCACAGAACTGGACCGCCAAGTGCTGAAGCGCAAAAAAACGTCTGTCCTCGAATGAATCACTTACTACCGAGTTCCAAACTGCCTCTGGAAGCAACGTCAGCACAATAACTGTTCGTCAGGAGCTTCATGAAATGGGTTTCCATGGCCGAGCAGCCGCACACAAGCCTAAGATCACCATGCTCAATGCCAAGCGTCGGCTGGAGTGGTGTAAAGCTCGCCACCATTGGATTCTAGAGCAGTGGAAACACGTTCTCTGGAGTGATGAATCACGCTTCACCATCTGACAGTCCGACAGACAAATCTGGGTTTGGCTGAATGGAAGCAAGTCCCCACAGCAATGTTTCAACATCTAGTGGAAAGCCTTCCCAGAAGAGTGGAGGCTGTTATAGCAGAAAAAGGGGGACCAACTCCATATTAATGCCCATGATTTTGGAATGAGATGTTTGACACATACTGCTGTTCATGTTCATGTAGCATATTTTCCATTCACACCTATGTTGTATATACTTTTATGATACATCCCCTGTATATTTAAGCAATAAGGCCCGAGGAGTTGTGGTATATGGTCAATATAACATGGCTAAGGGCTGTTCTTATGCATCACGCAACACGGAGGTAAACATATCCTCATCCTGAGGCAGACCTCTCACACTGCCTAAGTAAACATATCCTCATCCTGACGCAGACCTCTCACACTGCCTAAGTAAACATATCCTCATCCTGAGGCAGACCTCTCACACTGCCTAAGTAAACATATCCTCATCCTGACGCAGACCTCTCACACTGCCTAGGTAAACATATCCTCATCCTGAGGCAGACCTCTCACACTGCCTAAGTAAACATATCCTCATCCTGACGCAGACCTCTCACACTGCCTAAGTAAACATATCCTCTTCCTGAGGCAGACCTCTCACACTGCCTAAGTAAACATATCCTCATCCTGACGCAGACCTCTCACACTGCCTAAGTAAACATATCCTCATCCTGAGGCAGACCTCTCACACTGCCTAAGTAAACATATCCTCATCCTGAGGCAGACCTCTCACACTGCCTAAGTAAACATATCCTCATCCTGAGGCAGACCTCTCACACTGCCTAAGTAAACATATCCTCATCCTGAGGCAGACCTCTCACACTGCCTAAGTAAACATATCCTCATCCTGAGGCAGACCTCTCACACTGCCTAAGTAAACATATCCTCATCCTGAGGCAGACCTCTCACACTGCCTAAGTAAACATATCCTCATCCTGAGGCAGACCTCTCACACTGCCTAAGTAAACATATCCTCATCCTCAAATCAAATCAAATTGTATTTGTCATATGCGCCGAATACAACAGGCGACTTACAAGCCCTTAACAAACAATGCAGATTTTGTTTTTAAGTAAGTAAGAAAATATTAACGATAACGAGGCTATATATGTACCAGTACAGAGTCAATGTAGAGGCTATATACTTGGAGGTACCAGTACCGAGTCAATGTAGAGGCTATATACAGGAGGTACCAGTACCGAGTCAATGTAGAGGCTATATACAGGAGGTACCAGTACCGAGTCAATGTAGAGGCTATATACAGGAGGTACCAGTACCGAGTCAATGTGCGGGGGTACAGGTTAGTCGAGGTAATTGAGGTAATATGTACATGTAGGTAGGGGTAAAGGGACTCTGCATAGATAATAAACAGGTTAGTCAAGGTAATTGAAGTAATATGTACATGTAGGTAGGGGTAAAGTGACTATACATACATAATAAACAGAGATTAGCAGCAGCGTAAAAAAGGGGTCAATGTAAATAGTCCTGGTAGCCATCTGATGAACTGTTTAGCAGTCTAATGGCTTGGGGGTAGAAGCTGTTAAGGAGCCTTTTGGACCTAGACTTGGCACTCTGGTATCACTTGCCATGCGGTAACAGAGAGAACAGTCTATGACTAGGGTGGCTGGAGTCCTTGACCATTTTAGTGCCTTCCTCTGACACCACCTGGTATAGAGGTCCTGGATGGCAGGGAGCTTGGCCACAGTGATTTACTGGGCCGTACGCACTACATTCTGCAGCGCCTTGCGGTCGAATGCTGAGCAGTTGCCATACAAAGCGGTAATGCAACCATGCTCTCGATGGTGCAACTGTATAGCTTTCTGAGGATTGAGGACCCATGACAAATCTTTTCAGTCTCCTGGGGGGGAATAGGTGTTGTCGTGCCCTCTTCACGACTGTCTTGGTGTGTTTGGACCATGATAGTTTGTTAGTGATGTGGACACTCCATTACAGCCCCAGGATCCAGTTGCATAGGGAGGTGTTTAGTCCCATGGTCCTTGGCTTAGTGATGAGCTTTGAGGGCACTATGGTGTTGAACGCTGAGCTGTAGTCAACGAACAGAAATCTCACATGGGTGTTCCTTTTGTCCAGGTGGGAAAGCGCAGTGTGCCGTGCAATAGAGATTGCATCATCTGTGGATCTCTTGGGGCGATATGCACATTTCTGGGGATGATGGTGGGTTTCTGGGATGATGGTGTTGATGTGAGCCATGACCAGCCTTTCAAAGCACTTCATGGCTACAGACGTGAGTGTTACGGGGCGGTAGACATTTAGGCAGGTTACCTTGGTGTTCTTGGGCACAGGGCCTATGGTGATCTACTTGAAACATGTTGTTATTACAGACATCAGGGAGGGGTAGAACATGTCAGTGAAGACACTTGCCAGTTGATCAGCTCATGCTCTGAGAATGTTGACCTGTCTTACTCACATCAGCTACGGAGAGCGCGATCACACACTGCTGCTCTCATGCATGGTTCAGTGTTGCTTTCCTCAAATCGAGCATAGAAGACATTTAGCTCTTTTAGTAGGCTTGTGTCACTAGGCAGCTCGAGATTGGGTTCCCTTTGTAATCCTTAATAGTTTGCAAGCACTGCCACATCCGATGAGTGTCTGAGCCGGTGTAGAAGGATTCAATCTTAGTCCTGTATTGATGCTTTGCCTGTTTGATGGTTCGTCTGAGGGCATAGTGGGAGTTCCTATAAGCATCCAGATTAGTGTCCTGCTCCTTGGAAGCGGCAGCTCTAGCCTTTAGCTTAGTGCTAATTTTGCCTGTAATCCGTGGGTTCTGGCTGGGATATGTACATTCGGTCACAGTGGGGGGGACGTCGTCGATGCTGAAGCCGGTGACTGATGTGGTATACTCCTCAATGCCATCGGATGAACATATTCCTGGAACATATTCCCTTCTGTGCTAGCAAAACAGTCCTGTAGCTTAGCATCCACGTCATGAGACCATTTCCGTGTTGACCGAGTCACTGGTACTCCCTGCTTGAGTTTATGCTTGTAAGCAGGAATCAGGAGGATATAATTATGGCCAGATTGTGGACGGAGTTCAGTCCCTGGCCACGAGGAGTGCCGCTTCTGGGTGAGCATTCTCTTGTTTGTTTATGGCTTTATACAGCTCGTAGAGTGCGGTCTTAGTGCCTGCATCGGTTTGTGTTGGTAAATATACAGCTACAAATAATATAGATGAAAACATTCTTGGTGAATAGTATGGTCTACAACTTATCATGAGGTACTCTGCTGTTCTGTCTTGCAATCACTGTTAATTCTCCAGTGATTGCACGTTTGCCAGTAGGATGGATGGTGAAGGCAGATTTTCCACTCGCTGACTAATTCTCACCAAGCACCCAGATCTGCGCCCACTGTATTGGCGTCTCCTTTTAATGCGAATAATGGGGATTTGGGCCTGGTCCGGGAGGAGCTGTAAATCTTTCACTTCCGATTCATTAAAGAAAAAATCTTCGTCCAGTCCGAGGTGTGTAATCGCATTCCTGATATCCAGAAGCTATTTTAGGTCATAAGAGACGGTGGCAGAAACATTATGTAGAAAAAAAGTTACAAACACCACGAAAAAGCCCACAGAATAGCATGATTGGTTAGGAGCCCGTAAAACGACAGCCATCCCCTCCGGCTCCATCTCTAGGTGATTGCAGTCCTCTCACACTGCCTAGGTAAACATATCCTCATCCTGACGCAGACCTCTCACACTGCCTAGGTAAACATATCCTCATCCTGATGCAGACCTCTCACACTGCCTAGGTAAGTATATCCTCATCCTGACAAGTGCAGACCTGAGGGTAGGGGCTAGATTACTCTCTCACCACTGGAGCCAGGGCCCCAGTGCTGCACAGAACCTGTTTCAACACCGCCTCTTCCTGGATCATTGTCACATGGCCAAACATGCCGCTATGTGTGGCCCCTTTACTCAGTGAGAGAGAGAGAGAGAGAGAGAGAGAGAGAGAGAGAGAGAGAGAGAGAGAGAGAGAGAGAGAGAGAGAGAGAGAATGAAAGGGAGAGAGAGAGAGAGAGAGAGAGAGAGAGAGAGAGAGAGAGAGAGAGAGAGAGAGAGAGAGGGAGAATAAAAGGAGAGTGCGAGAGAGAGAATAAAAGGAGAGAGAGAGAATAAAAGGAGAGAGAGAGAGAGAGAGAGAGAGAGAGAGAGAGAGAATAAAAGGAGAGAGAGAGAGAGATGTTATGTTAGGTAGTCTGTCCTAACAGGAGCATCATCTTGCTCAGCAGAGTGAAGCGGGAAACATTGCGTGACTCTATGATCCGTGCCGAGGTGCAGCAGCACTGGCAGAACATTTTACTCCAGTTGTCCGTCAGATTCCAGCGCCATTACTCTGCTCTTCATAGTTCTCTCAGCCCTCTCTCCCACACAGAGCAGAGAGCAGCTCCACTCCACCTAATGATGCAGTATGGTGTAGCTCTGCTGGCTGCCATCCAGACCAGCCTGGTTGTCTGCTACTCCCAGCTGAGACACACACAGAACAGAGCCCCCAGCTCACTATTCACAGCCAGACCTCTTATAGACACATATTCTGCTGCCCTCACACACTGACGTAGATCCACTAGCTGATTGTATGACACATGGATGTTTTCTCTAGAATACATCTCAACTGAGATGATATTCAGTATCACACACCTTTGAAGAGGATATTGTGTTAAAGTGTTGGGCCAGTAACCAAAAGGATGCTGGTTCGAATCCCCGAGCTGACATGGTGAAAAATCTGTTGATGTTCCCTTGAGCAAGGCACTTAATCCTCATTTCTCCTGTAAGTCGCTCTGGATAAGAGTGACTGCTAAATTATGGGGGATTTGTACAGTATGAAGAAATGTATTGCAGACTACTCCAGTAGATTCCTGTGTATGTTGATAATTAATAGCCTTTCTCTTTTCTATCTAGTCTCACAGCCCAGTTCCAGCCAAAAAGTCCAAACTGGTGAAACTACACTCTCCATCAACTGACAAAGAGAAGCAACCTGATTGGTTACAATCTCTATCAAAGTCAGCGAACAAGGTTAGTAGTTCTTGTTCTTCACTTTTTGTGTGAAATGTGATTTTTTTCCAAGGTCAGGGGATCCTACAGATGTAGGATCTTAATGTGAGACTGTTTTCTGAAAATAATCCTGCAGCAACAGGACATTTGAATTATTATGTGGATTATAATTCATGTGCATTTTTCTGTTGGGGTTGATACATTTTTCATTATGGAAAATGAAGTCTGACATTTTTAAGTGGAAATTACAAACTTTAGAAGCCTTTTTAAACCTTGAATACACAGCAAGTTTGCATATCCTGCGGTGCAGGTGAATTCTTTTTTAAGTGATCAAATTAAGATCCTATGCCTTTAAACAGAGTCCTTGTCTAATTGACTGTGTTACCTTACCTTATACAGTTAGATAATTAATGTTGTCAATAGTCTTTTTAACAAACCTGTCTGCCTTATGCAATAAGATTTCACTTTTCCTTTCCAGGGATGTTTTTCAAATTCCCCATTTCACTGTATTCTATATGAATTCTATATTTTGTCAGGATCTGAAACGGGTCCCGCTGAAACAGAGGTCGTCAGCCTTCCGGCCCTGGTCCCCCAGAAGTCCATCTGCTGGGGAGGAGAAGTCTACTGGTCACAATGAGAGGTCAGTCAGAGACAGACAGTCATGTTGTCATAGTTTCACTCATCCATTTGGCCGTAACATTCCTAAGGGATTACAATGTAATGAGGACCAATAACTACATTGTCCGCTGCTATGATCCCTTACTTTATATTGTTGAAATACAGTAATTAAGGTCACTTGTATTTTCTTGTCATAACAGATTCATCCACAAAAACATAGACACGTCTGTAGTGTCAAATGTGGCCCCAGCTTTGTTGGCCTACCAGAGAGAGGAGCAGGCCCCTGTGGGCCACAGTCAGGCTCTAGCCAGGGGAGACCAGCACATCAGCTCCAGACCAGCACCACAGTGTGGAGACTCCCAGCCTGGTCCCAGACCTGTCCACATCAACACCAACACTAATAACACAGCCAACGGTGTGGAGGACATGGAGACTGACAGGGAGATCGAGGTGGACGACTGTGATGACTGTGAGTAATGACACACTGTTGTTCAGACATTCGGTAGGAGAAATAGGGCACCGTGACACAAATTACTCCAACTCTCAAGGACAGGCAACCTAACCCGCGCTAATACTACTGGAAGAAGGCTATGGTTAGATGGCCTGATCCCTGTGACAGAGCACCATCTAGTGGTGCTCCAATAGTGGTGCTCCAATACATTTTTTAGGCTTCCCGCTATGAAAGGCCCAGTGCAGTCAAAAATGTGATTTCCTCTGTTTTATATATATTTCCACAAAATGAGGTTGGAATAATACTATGAAATTGTGAAAGTTATGTTAATACCATTTTCGTGTAATAGATGTAATTTCAGCCTGTTTTTGAAGGATGGAGTTTCGACCTGCCTGGTGATTAGTTAATAGACCAATAAGAAAGAGAGTTCCAAACAGCTCTGCCGATAACAGCTAGTTTTCCTGTCCCCACTCAGACCACTCCCAGACAGTCCCTCTCCTCGCCCCTACCTGGGCACGCACCAGGAAACTTCTGCACACATTGACAACAGCCACCCTTGCATCGATACCAATAGCTCCACAAAACGAGCGGCCCTTGTAGAGCAAGGGAAACGACTACTTCAAGATCTCAGAGCGAGTGACGTCACCGATTGAACCGCTATTAGCGTGCACCCCGCTTACTAGCTAGCCATTTCACATCGGTTACACTAGCAAATTCTTACTAGCTAGCCATTTCACATCGGTTACACTAGCAAATTCTTACTAGCTAGCCATTTCACATCGGTTACACTAACAAATTCTTACTAGCTAGCCATTTCACATCGGTTACACTAGCAAATTCTTACTAGCTAGCCATTTCACATCGGTTACACTAGCAAATTCTTACTAGCTAGCCATTTCACATCGGTTACACTAGCAAATTCTTACTAGCTAGCCATTTTCGGTTACACTAGCAAATTCTTACTAGCTAGCCATTTCACATCGGTTACACTCGCAAATTCTTACTAGCTAGCCATTTCACATCGGTTACACTAGCAAATTCTTACTAGCTAGCCATTTCACATCGGTTACACTAGCAAATTCTTACTAGCTAGCCATTTCACATCGGTTACACTAACAAATTCTTACTAGCTAACCATTTCACATCGGTTACACTAGCAAATTCTTACTAGCTAGCCATTTCACATCGGTTACACTAGCAAATTCTTACTAGCTAGCCATTTCACATCGGTTACACTAGCAAATTCTTACTAGCTAGCCATTTCACATCGGTTACACTAGCAAATTCTTACTAGCTAGCCATTTCACATCGGTTACACTAGCAAATTCTTACTAGCTAGCCATTTCACATCGGTTACACTAACAAATTCTTACTAGCTAGCCATTTCACATCGGTTACACTAGCAAATTCTTACTAGCTAGCCATTTCACATCGGTTACACTAGCAAATTCTTACTAGCTAGCCATTTCACATCGGTTACACTAGCAAATTCTTACTAGCTAGCCATTTCACATCGGTTACACTAGCAAATTCTTACTAGCTAGCCATTTCACATCGGTTACACTCGCAAATTCTTACTAGCTAGCCATTTCACATCGGTTACACTAGCAAATTCTTACTAGCTAGCCATTTCACATCGGTTACACTAGCAAATTCTTACTAGCTAGCCATTTCACATCGGTTACACTAGCAAATTCTTACTAGCTAGCCATTTCACATCGGTTACACTAGCAAATTCTTACTAGCTAGCCATTTCACATCGGTTACACTAGCAAATTCTTACTAGCTAGCCATTTCACATCGGTTACACTAGCAAATTCTTACTAGCTAGCCATTTCACATCGGTTACACTAGCAAATTCTTACTAGCTAGCCATTTCACATCGGTTACACTCGCAAATTCTTACTAGCTAGCCATTTCACATCGGTTACACTAGCAAATTCTTACTAGCTAGCCATTTCACATCGGTTACACTCGCAAATTCTTACTAGCTAGCCATTTCACATCGGTTACACTCGCAAATTCTTACTAGCTAGCCATTTCACATCGGTTACACTAGCAAATTCTTACTAGCTAGCCATTTAGTTACACTAGCAAATTCTTACTAGCTAGCCATTTCACATCGGTTACACTAGCAAATTCTTACTAGCTAGCCATTTCACATCGGTTACACTAGCAAATTCTTACTAGCTAGCCATTTCACATCGGTTACACTAGCAAATTCTTACTAGCTAGCCATTTCACATCGGTTACACTAGCAAATTCTTACTAGCTAGCCATTTCACATCGGTTACACTAGCAAATTCTTACTAGCTAGCCATTTCACATCGGTTACACTAGCAAATTCTTACTAGCTAGCCATTTCACATCGGTTACACTAGCAAATTCTTACTTGAGAAATTGCTCTTTGCTAAGAAGCTATTTTGTTTCCTTCTGACCATTTTGATTGAATGCAATCACAGTAAGATACTTAATTATTACCCAGAAATTATTTTATATTGAGGTAAAATGGCTACATTGGATCTTTAACATAATGTTTAATTTTCTGTCTGTCAGACCCACCATTGGTCCCCTCCTTGGCATCCCCTCCCTCTGCCTGTTCCAGTGGGTACCAGACCCTGACCCCCCAGACCACCGTGAGGCCTCTGGAGGGCCCAGTCCGGCTGGTATTACCAGGGGAACCGTCATGCCCAGAGCTGGACACGCTGAGACAGACCCTGTATGGATGCCTGGACTCCAAGGAGGCCAGGGAGAAGTTCCTGCAGGAGATTATTCAAATGAGAGTGAAGCAGGAAGAGAAATTGGGGGTTGCTCTGCAGGCCAAACTTAGTCTTCAGCAGGTAAACCTCACACTCAAGATCCAAAATGGCCCCCTTTGGCACAAAAAGGAAAACAGTTGATTTATGTGTAGAGAAAATCTGTAGGTGTCTTAAAGATTATGTTTCTACACATAAAAAACTGTTTTCATTTATATATATATTTTTATTCCCCCACAGGAGCTGGAGTTTGTGAAGGTGTCCAAGAAGGGGCGTCTTCGAGAGGCCATCGAGGCCAAGCACAATCTGAGGAAAGAGATAGATCACCTGCATATGGAGTGGGACAGGAAGATGAGGGAGGCTGACGAGTCCCGTGGCTATCTGAAAAGAGAGCTGGAGAGAGAGATACAGTTACGGGTCTGCGACAAAGGCTGTGAGGCTGAACGCCTGCGATCCAAGTACTCCACACAGGTAAGACCAAGATCCTAATGATATAGCATATATACTTAGGATATCATACTTAAAGAATCACACACACACACACACAATTAACTGTAATTGAGTCATTGTATATGCTCCCTGACTGATGTGTATGTTCCTTTCCAGATTAAAGAGCTGCAGGTCCAGCTGCATCAGGCGGAGGCAGACCGAGAGCAGCTGAGAGAGGAGCTACAGCAGGAGAGGGAGGCGCGGCAGAGCCTGGAGAGGGTGGTCAAGGACCTGCAGGCTCAGCTGGGAGGCCCACAGGACAACGCCATGAACCCCCCAACACACTAACACAGAGACACACAGACAGACATAACACCCCAATGGATCCTAAAGATGCATGCAGTGGACTGGAGTCAGAGACGTAAAGCAAGAGGGTGGATACAGACTGAATTGCGCCTCTTGTTAAGGAAAAGAAATTCAGTCAATTGAAGATGTTTGTTGGAGCAAAGTCAAGATGTTTTCATAGTATGAAAAATACATCTTCTGATTACTGATATGGTTACTGATAGGAGAGAAATGGACATTATTATAATAATATATGAACCTCATAGGGTGAACTGGATAGAAGCATGAATACGCATGTCGTACAGCCTACAGATGATAAGAAATACACTACATAGAAGACACCTCACAAGTGACTTTAGAGCCCTCAGTCAGATTCCTGAAGCTTTTTAAGGATTTTATTTTGGTATAAGCTATTTAAAAATGTAGAAATAGAGCTACATAATGTTACTTGAATATAAAAGAGGAGTGATTGTTTTCATGAAATGACAGCTGCAGATGTAACTCTTGCATGTGCCACACAATCTCGGTACACTTTAAGGTATTACAAACCACTGAAAACAATGGACTGGACACCAGATGACCACTATTTACTTCATTCAACCGATCAGTTTGCTTCATTCTAATGTTTTATTTTGATGTTGTACAGGAAATGTTGCCTGAGCAGCACTGCTATCCTACAGGCAACGCTCACATACATATTTACACATTCACATATAAACATATTGGCCCATGTATACCAGCTTCTCTACCGTGTGTATTCGTGTTCTTGTATTTAAAGCCTGAAGTATTTGGGATTGTGTGGTCTGGAATCAGTTCCAGCTACCGTTTGTTCTCATCTTAAATATTTTATGAAAGTGTTACTTTTTACAATCGTTATACAGCTTAATATGGTTTGTTTTTTAATTGTTTTGAGATACAGTATATTGTGTATGAAACCAAACCATGTGACAAGTGTTTAACTGTGCTTGTCCATGGAATGCAGTTCCGCCCACATAAAACACCTTTGATAAAGCTTTATCTTTGGTGAATTGAGGTATTTCTGATTTTGTATCGAGTACTGTAAAATAATTTATATTCTGAAATCATTTCCTGCTTGTCAATTATAAGCAGCATACATTTTTAGTCACTGGTTTTAGGGCTCTTTGAAAAAGCAACATGTGCTGTTTATATGAACAACATTTCTACATATACAAAATATGGATATATTTTTTTACTTTACTAAAAGTAATTGCACTTTTAAAAAATAAAATTGCATTGTGCATTTAACTCCCTCTTATGTTTTTCAACTCACAAATGAACATGAACATAGAATTGAACAACATCATTTAATGACCTCTTGTGTAAATACAACGTTTAAGGATGATATTGTGAATACTGTTTTTGTCAATAAGTTCGCTTGCTTCACACCTAAATTGCATATGAATATCATTTTGACTCATACTTGAAACCAATAGAAACTATATTTGAAATGTTGATATTCTAGTTTCATTATTGTTCCCCTTCTATATCATCTGAAAGCAATGTGCATTTATTACAATGGATTATGGGTAGAGAAAAGAAGAGGAAAGATTGCTAATTGACCGATCAGTGATCTTTGTCCGATGGAGACAAAAACAGTGAGAGAACATTTAAAATGTCCTCTTTATTTTCTTTCTTCAATGAGAATTTTCAGAAAATATATATTTTTTGATGTATTGTTAAGTGTGTACCAAAACCCAGACCAAAATAGAAACCTGAAGATGATATCTCAGCATCAATTCCTTTATCAGGTTTCCCAATGCTAAAGCTCCAATTAGGATAAATATTACAACTTCTCTGGGTTTCATTCCTAGGTGCTCTCTTATGTATTGTAGAAGAAAATAATGTTATATCTCATGTACCAGTTACTATTATTATCTCCCCACTGAATACCTGTTGGGTACAATGTAATACCATTATACATTGTGTTTATGCTCTTGTTGTAGTTTTGGTTTGTAAGTGGGGTTTGTTTTTGCCGCTTGTTTCAGTGTAGATGTTTTATTTGGAAAACCTGTATAATACCCATTAAAAATCAAATCAACCATATTCAATGGTGTGTTTAATATTTTACTACTGTCAGTGAGTTACACAAAGTGTAACACTGTTATGTATTAATGTTATTAATTGTCCCTGTTTCTTAGATATGAATACATAACGCATAGATGATGGTTATGGACTGCAGTAGACCCAATCAATGAGTCAATGTTGGAGCAAAAGATGTTCAAGGTGGAAATTACAAACTTCAGAAGCATTTTAAAACTTGAAATACACTACACGTTTGTCATTTCCATTGCAGGAAAGTGCCTTTGCAACAATTTGATCAAATTAAGATCTTACATCTGTATATACCCTTACAAAAAACAAAAAAAATTCAAGTGAAAAGCATAATTTGCTCAAACTGAGCTTTAGTTTTTGTTGGATGTTTTCAGTGCATTTTCAACGCATTCCGAAAATTAGATTTAAAAAATGTTGCACTGAAACAGTCTGAGGCTGTTTTTCATGGTTCGTGCTAGACCACATAGTTCCAGTGAAGAGAAATCTTAACACTACGGCATACAATGAAATTCTAGACAATTCTGTGCTTCCAGCTTTGTGGCAACAGTTCGGGGAAGGCCCTGTTTCAGCATGACAATTCCCCGTGCACAAAGCGAGGTCCATACAGAAATGGTTTCTCGAGATCGGTGTGGAAGAACTTGTCTGGCCTGCAAACCCTAACCCTAACCCTAACCCATACGTAGAATGTATGCACACATGACTGTAAGTCGCTTTGGATAAAAGCGTCTGCTAAATGGCATATATATATATATATATATACTTTTTTAGCTACTTTCAACCCTTTCCAGAACCCTAACCTTAACTAACCCATTAACCTAAATCCTAACCTTAACCATAACCTTAACCCCTGACCCTAACCCCTATCCCCGCTAACGTTAACCACCTAGTTAATGTAATATATTGTAATATATCAATTTCGTAATATATCATACCTATTGCAAATTCGTAACGTATTTAACAATTTGGAATTCGAAACATATCATACGAAATGGATGATGGACATCCACAAATTAATACGTACCATAACATATCATAATCATTTGAGTGTCCTGGATTTTTGCTTACTATGTTACATCTATCCCTGAGTCCGGGTTGATGAAATCGGTTATTACAGCTAATTTACTGCTGTATTATTATTTTTCTTTTCTTTACCTTTATTTAGCCAGGTAAGTCATTGAGAACACACTCTATTTTACAATAACGACCTGGATTCCTTTCCTGTTCATTTTAATGTTGTTTCTCCCCACTCCCAAGTCCATCGATGAGGCGTGTGACGGGAAGAGATCTGAGATCTTCCAGCGCCATGCCGACAGTCGCTTTGACCACAACTGCTGCTTCAGTATTTACCATGGCGACCATGTGGAGTCTCTTGACCTGGAGATGAGGCCCACACCTGGATTACTGGCCTGAATTACCCCATGGCTGGCATCTGGAGATGAGGCCCACACCTGGATTACTGGCCTGAATTACCCCATGGCTGGCATCTGGAGATGAGGCCCACACCTGGATTACTGGCCTGAATTACCCCATGGCTGGCATCTGGAGATGAGGCCCACACCTGGATTACTGGCCTGAATTACCCCATGGCTGGCATCTGGAGATGAGGCCACACCTGGATTACTGGCCTGAATTACCCCATGGCTGGCATCTGGAGATGAGGCCCACACCTGGATTACTGGCCTGAATTACCCCATGGCTGGCATCTGGAGATGAGGCCCACACCTGGATTACTGGCCTGAATTACCCCATGGCTGGCATCTGGAGATGAGGCCCACACCTGGATTACTGGCCTGAATTACCCCATGGCTGGCATCTGGAGATGAGGCCACACCTGGATTACTGGCCTGAATTACCCCATGGCTGGCATCTGGAGATGAGGCCCACACCTGGATTACTGGCCTGTATTACCCCATGGCTGGCATCTGGAGATGAGGCCCACACCTGGATTACTGGCCTGAATTACCCCATGGCTGGCATCTGGAGATGAGGCCCACACCTGGATTACTGGCCTGAATTACCCCATGGCTGGCATCTGGAGATGAGGCCCACACCTGGATTACTGGCCTGAATTACCCCATGGCTGGCATCTGGAGATGAGGCCCACACCTGGATTACTGGCCTGAATTACCACATGGCTGGCATCTGGAGATGAGACCCACACCTGGATTACTGGCCTGAATTACCCCATGGCTGGCATCTGGAGATGAGGCCCACACCTGGATTACTGGCCTGAATTACCCCATGGCTGGCATCAGTGCCTAAGACAGTCTGGCGAAGAGACAATGCAAAAGGGACCAATATCCTTTACTCTGTTACTGTGGAGCATGTCACTCGTAGGGCATCTGTGTCCTCATGAATGATTGGTGAATATAGACTAAAGACCGTGCTAAAAGAGCAATGAATACACACATTTGACAAATAGAATAGGACCTGAATATCATCAACCTGTGGTTATTTAATTAGATTAGGATACAATACTTTCCAACATTAGTGAAAAATCATGTTTAGCAACACATGTAATTCTAGGGATGTCATGTCACATAGGATGCATTTTGATACACACTACAAGTAATGTCTTGATGTCATTGGTCACTGGTCTCCGTGTCTCATCCTTAACTCTTATTCCATATGGTTACAACAGACTGTCACGCCATTTCCATAGAGAGCTTTTATTCTCTATGTTGGTTAGGTCGGGGTGTGATTTAAGTGTGGGTTATCTAGGTGAACTATATTTCTATGTTGGCCTAGTATGGTTCCCAATCAGAGGCAGCTGTTTATTGTTGTCTCTGATTGAGGATCATATTTAGGTAGTCATTTTCTCATTGTGCTTTGTGGAATCTTGTTTATGTTTAGTTGCCTGTTCGCACTGCATTGTCATCACGGTTCATTTATGCTTTATTTTGTTTTGTATTAGCTTAAGTTTCACTTTCATTAAAATATGTGGAACTCGAAGTACGCTGCGCCTTGGTCCGACCATCATTATTACGAACAACGTAACACAGACCTTCTCTGAGGCAGACAAAAACGGGGATGGCAATTTGAGCCTTGGAGAGGTTCTTCAGCTGATCCACAAACTCAAGGTGAACCTGCCCAGGCAGAAAGTCAGAGAGCTGTTTATAGTAAGATCATATTCAGAAAATCCAAGATCTGGGGTATCTCAATGTTTCTCATTACAATACAGTAGTTTTACAGAAGATAATTATATACTGCTCAAAAAAATAAGAGGGAACACTAAAATAAACATCCTAGATCTGAATGAATGAAATATTCTCATTAAATACTTTTTTCTTTACATAGTTGAATGTGCTGACAACAAAATCACAAAAAGTATCAATCAAATCAAATGTATCAACCCATGGAGGTCTGGATTTGGAGTCACACTACAAATTAAAATGGAAAACCACACTACAGGCTGATCCAAGAAATGCCCCCCCACACCATGACTGACCCACCGCCAAACCGGTCATGCTGGAGGATGTTGCAGGCAGCAGAACGTTCTCCACGGCGTCTCCAGACTCTGTCACGTCTGTCACATGTGCTCAGTGTGAACCTGCTTTCATCTGTGAAGAGCACAGGGCGCGAGAGTGGCAAATTTACCAATCTTGGTGTTCTCTGGCAAATGCCAATCGTCCTGCACGGTGTTGGGCTGTAAGCACTACCCCCACCTGTGGACGTCGGGCCCTCATACCACCTTCATGGAGTCTGTTTCTGACCGTTTGAGCAGACACATGCACATTTGTGGCCTGCTGGATGTCATTTTGCAGGGCTCTGGCAGTGCTCCTCCTTGCTCCTCCTTGCACAAAGGCGGAAGTAGCGGTCCTGCTGCTGGGTTGTTGCCCTCCTACGGCCTCCTCCACGTCTCCTGATGTACTGGGCTGTCTCCTGGTAGCGCCTCCATGCTCTGATCACTACGCTGACAGACACAGCAAACCTTCTTGCCACAGCTCGCTGTGATGTGCCATCCTGGATGAGCTGCCCTACCTGAGCCACTTGTGTGGGTTGTAGACTCCGTCTCATGCTACCACTAGAGTGAAAGCACCGCCAGCATTCAAAAGTGACCAAAACATCAGCCAGGAAGCATAGGACCTGAGGAGTGGTCTGTGGTCACCACCTGCAGAACCACTCCTTTATTGGGGGTGTCTTGCTAATTGCCTATAATATCCACCTGTTGTCTATTCCATTTGCACAACAGCATGTGAAATTTATTGTCAATCAGTGTTGCTTCCTAAGTGGACAGTTTGATTTCACAGAAGTGTGATTGACTTGGAGTTACATTGTGTTGTTTAAGTGTTCCCTTTATTTGTTTGAGCAGTGTATTTATCATATTGACTGATAAATATATAGATAAATATATATAAAACAAAACCCAGCATCTCTTATAACTCATTTGGAAGAGCTTGCGTTTCCTTACATGGTCCTGCACACAATGTACCCACCAAATCACTGTCATAACTCATGAGGACGACCTTAGCAGAATCACCAAATTTCTTTCCATTAAATATCCTGGCTGGTAAATTTAGAGTAATTTTTATCAGTGAATGTAACAGATTAAAGGCCTATTATAAACTATTTGCATTGTGAAAACTAATGCAACATTTGCTTATTATACCATTTATACTCCCAACTGTAATATTATCTTTTTTTAAAAAGGATTCTAAAAAATAAAAACAACAACAACAGATGAGGAATGCCCCCGTCGGAACACAGGGAACCACTGCCCTAGTCAGCAACAGGGTTTTACTGATGACAAGACCTTTCCAAACAGGTTTTATGGGTCAAATATCTTGGCCTGACAACTTGATCTCCAATCCTAGCTTGGAGCTAGTATGAAGGATGTGATGTCGTGTGTCAGAGTTTCCTAGCCGTACATTGAGAGAGCGCAGGTTGGTCGCTGTACAGGAGGAGCACGCTAGAAGAAGCCCAGGGCATATGGCCACCGCTGAACAGAACAGATGGCTTTCATTGTAAAACTGTATGTGTTCAGCATTATGCTCCAGTAATCCATGCTGAGGCACTTTGAGTGTGGTTTGTTCCATTACATTACCTGTCTTCTGTTCATCTTAACTCCTCATGTCAAACACAGTTTTGTTTTGTGTCAGTCTGTGGCTGTGCAAGTAGAATGTATATTAGTAGTTGTGTTCTTTAGAGGATTTGTTTTCTGTGTTTTATCTTAGACAAACAGTGACATAAATCTAACCAGCAGCAAAATCACTATCCCAGTCTAACCCTAACCTTATAAACCCAACACTTCTCATCCTAACCCTAAACCCAACTCTTCTCACCCTAAACCTAACCCCAACTCTTCTCACCCTAAACCTAACCCTAAACCCAACTCTTCTCACCCTAAACCTAACCCCAACTCTTCTCACCCTAAACCTAACCCTAAACCCAACTCTTCTCACCCTAACCCTAACCTTATAAACCCAACACTTCTCATCCTAACCCTAAACCCAACTCTTCTCACCCTAAACCTAACCCCAACTCTTCTCACCCTAAACCTAAACCTAACCCCAACTCTTCTCACCCTAACCCTAACCTTATAAACCCAACACTTCTCATCCTAACCCTAAACCCAACTCTTCTCACCCTAAACCTAACCCCAACTCTTCTCACCCTAAACCTAACCCTAAACCCAACTCTTCTCACCCTAAACCTAACCCCAACTCTTCTCACCCTAAACCTAACCCTAAACCCAACTCTTCTCACCCTAAACCTAACCCTAAACCCAACTCTTCTCACCCTAAACCTAACCCTAAACCCAACTCTTCTCACCCTAAACCTAACCCTAAACCCAACTCTTCTCACCCTAAACCTAACCCTAAACCCAACTCTTCTCACCCTAAACCCTAACCCTAAACATGAACATTTTCTTTCCATTTTCAGGGAGCAGACACAGATGATAACCAGGGTTTGTTAGCGTTTGAAGAATTCTGCACTTTATATAAGATGTCTACGTGCAGATGACCTTGTCTGGTTCATGGATATTGAACAGAAGGTAAAACTGAATTAAAGCAGAATATGTAAGATATTTTTTACATTCTTCAGTCATTATTGCTCTCTTCTCTTTTCTTCTGTTTCTGTTTGGTAGATGGCGGGTGTCACCAGAGGTTATTGTCTGGATGTAATGATTTTCTTCATCTGAACGAGAGGCGGACCAAAGCGCAGCGTGGTTGTTTTGATTCATGCTTTAATAAATCACTACACATGAACAAACTAACAAAAACAAGAAATGTGAAAACTCAAAACAGTCCTATCTGGTGCACACACAGAGACAGGAACAATCACCCACAAACACACAGTGAAACCCAGGCTACCTAAGTATGATTCTCAATCAGAGACAACCAATGACACCTGCCTCTGATTGAGAACCATACTAGGCCGAAACATAGAAATTCCCAAAACCTAGAAAAACAAACATAGACTGCCCACCCAACTCACGCCCTGACCATACTAACTAAATACAAAACACAGGAAATAAAGGTCAGAACGTGACACTGGAGATAATGGGTCAGTTTGAGCCATGTGCTCAAAACCTACAGAATATAATTCTGGGCATCGATGGTAGTGATTTTCATGACACAAGCACTTGTATCTTAAGTATCACAGCCCACAGAAATATCAAAATACAAAACAGAATGTCAATGGCAGAAAGGTCACGCATCCCAAGTCTTGCATCAGGTTTCACCAACCTGCAGGGGATATCTTAAACCCAGACCACCATCAGGTGCACCAGGACATGACCCAGCCCCTGTGTAACTACTTCATAGCCTCGTCCCACAACACCTACATGACAGGGGACCAGCTTCTGTCTTGAGTCCAGGGTAGACATGTATGCCAACGTGCTCCAGGCTGGCTCTCGCTGTGTGGAAGGTAAGCTTAGGCACTATCCTGACCCTTTAACTGCCTCCCTACTGAAAACATTGCAGTGCTGTTCTCTTACTAGTATATACCATCCTCATCACTCACTTGATCTCTCACTCGATCACCCGACCACTCACCGTGTCTCTCAGTGGACTGCTTGGATGGACCAGACAGGGAATCTATTATTCATCATGGCTACACACTGACATCAGTAAGTACCTTCATTTTGTCACCATATCCAGCCCAGGTATAGATAGAAATAGCAAACCATTCATGGGCAATTCACTTTATATTCCAATATGTTGAGCCTATAGAGATGGTTTGAGGATGCAACATTGTATCTGTCCCATTCTGACGTATGTGAGAGCATGTGCAGCACCATTGCGGCCATCTCCATTTTGAAGTAGTCCATTTTCGTCTTCTACTACTTTTATGAGTTGGTAAACAAACTGAACGGATGTACACTGCCACGTAGAGTGTGTTATAACAGGTATAAAGCAAAGGTTGGCGATTTATTGCCACCTCCAGTTGTGGAATGTTTACTCAAAAGTATAATTCATTGGCTGATCACTCCTGATGACCTGGGTGGAATTGTGATCCTTCCTTAACCCATAGGAAGTCCAACCCAGTTGACTACTTAAATTGTGAAAGTCCTCAATGGCACTGCATGCTAAAACACTAGAGTATATATCTCTATGGCTGTGTCATACATCCCCAGGTACCCAGTTATCCTATCCATAGAGAACCATTGCACAGTGCCCCAGCAGAAGAAGACGGCTGAGTCTCTGATGGAGGTGCTCCAGGGCAAGGTGGACCTGTCTACAGTCAATATGAATGAATTCAGAAAGCTGCCCTCCCCAGAGCTCCTGAAAAGGAATGTTCTTGTCAAGGTAGAGCCATCTTTTTTTTGTTAATTTGTTGTTCAAACAATGGAAGCACTGAGTCATTTTTATAGCGACAATTTCCAAATCATGAAATGTTACCCCAATAAATATAACATTACTGAACATCTTCTGTTGAAATAATAAGTTAGGGAAAGAAGCTCCCAGCTAACATTGACAATGATGCAGAGATGGGAGATGTGTCAGATGAAGACAGTGGGGAAGATGAAGATGACATCCAGATGAACACAGATGTAAGACTGTTACTACTGTTTAGGCTAAAAATAGACTGAGAGCAAAATATAGGTTTTGAGTAGAAATATCCCAGGACATTTGTTGTGTTCCTTAAGTTCCCCTAGGTGGCATAATAGCCCAAATGTCTGGAACGTTTTCAGGCTGTTTTGCAGTGTATGGGGGGGATATAAAGTAGCTATGTCTTATACCACATGATACTATCAGGTGCTCTGTCATAAGATGATGATGAAGCCATTGGGTATTCCATCAGACAGTGAGATAGCGGATGGCTGATAGCTGGTGGCTGATTGTTTCTGCAGGGAGTCTTGCTTGGCTACCAAAAGTCCTTGCTCCAGCCAAACGCTCCACCATGCCCACAGACATTAGTTTCTTCTCCACAATGAGTCTGGATAGGATTACCTCCCAGACGATTTCTAGAATTCAGACACATTCTAACTGTTCTGATTGGTCCCAGAAACCGATGGGTTGGGCCAGAGACAGAACATGCTTGGGTAAAGCGGTATTTTGAAAATGCGTCATTGGCTTTGATACTTTGAATGGTTAGAGATAGTCCAATTTCTGATGACTTTGTTTTGTACAACAGCCGATTTTGATGTCATCACAAACGACATCAATGATGGCAGTCTCAGACTGAAGTATGCAGCGAACATAGACTGAATTATTACTCTGTCGTCAGGCCGTCTAGAATCTGGAATAGGTTCTACTATTTCAGGGCAACGCAGCTGGTACTGCAGATGAGCCCAAACCCAAGAAACGCAGGTATATCATGGGCAGCTTCAAATGCAAGGTCAGCTGATTCTCTCATACAACTCCCTCCCCATCCAGTCTTCACTTCACCACACCATGCTTTCCAATCATGTTTATGTAAATTAACATCTCTCCTCTTCACCATTCCCTCCAGCATGCAAATTAGTCTTTCCTCACCAGCACAAATGCAAATCACAAACTCCCTTCAGCACCTTTACTAGTGTGTAAATGTAGTCATGATCATACACTCTCAGAAAAAAAGGTACAGAATTGTATGGTACAAACACTTGTCACTATATTGGTGCCCTGTAGGGTGTGTCCATTGTACCATTAGTTATAGGTACATACAGTGCCTTGCGAAAGTATTCGGCCCCCTTGAACTTTGCGACCTTTTGCCACATTTCCGGCTTCAAACATAACGATATAAAACTGTATTTTTTTGTGAAGAATCAACAACAAGTGGGACACAATCATGAAGTGGAACGACATTTATTGGATATTTCAAACTTTTTTAACAAATCGAAAACTGAAAAATTGGGCGTGCAAAATTATTCAGCCCCTTTACTTTCAGTGCAGCAAACTCTCTCCAGAATTTCAGTGAGGATCTCTGAATGATCCAATGTTGACCTAAATGACTAATGATGATAAATACAATCCACCTGTGTGTAATCAAGTCTCCGTATAAATGCACCTGCACTGTGATAGTCTCAGAGGTCCGTTAAAAGCGCAGAGAGCATCATGAAGAACAAGGAACACACCAGGCAGGTCCGAGATACTGTTGTGAAGAAGTTTAAAGCCGGATTTGGATACAAAAAGATTTCCCAAGCTTTAAACATCCCAAGGAGCACTGTGCAAGCGATAATATTGAAATGGAAGTAGTATCAGACCACTGCAAATCTACCAAGACCTGGCCGTCCCTCTAAACTTTCAGACAAGGAGAAGACTGATCAGAGATGCAGCCAAGAGGCCCATGATCACTCTGGATGAACTGCAGAGATCTACAGCTGAGGTGGGAGACTCTGTTCATAGGACAACAATCAGTCGTATATTGCACAAATCTGGCCTTTATGGAAGAGTGGCAAGAAGAAAGCCATTTCTTAAAGATATCCATAAAAAGTGTTGTTTAAAGTTTGCCACAAGCCACCTGGGAGACACACCAAACATGTGGAAGAAGGTGGTCTGGTCAATTGAAACCAAAATTGAACTTTTTGGCAACAATGCAAAACGTTATGTTTTGCGTAAAAGCAACACAGCTCATCACCCTGAATACACCATCCCCACTGTCAAACAAAGTGGTCGCAGCATCATGGTTTGGGCCTGCTTTTCTTCAGCAGGGACAGGGAAGATGGTTAAAATTGATGAGAAGATGGATGGAGCCAAATACAGGACCATTCTGGAAGAAAACCTGATGGAGTCTGCAAAAGACTTGAGACTGGGACGGAGATTTGTCTTCCAACAAGACAATGATCCAAAACATAAAGCAAAATTTACAATGGAATGGTTCAAAAATAAACATATCCAGGTGTTAGAATGGCCAAGTCAAAGTCCAGACCTGAATCCAATCGAGAATCTGTGGAAAGAACTGAAAACTGCTGTTCACAAATGCTCTACTTCCAACCTCACTGAGCTCGAGCTATTTTGCAATGAGGAATGGGAAAAACATTCAGTCTCTCGATGTGCAAAACTGATAGAGACATACCCCAAGCGACTTACAGCTGTAATCGCAGCAAAAGGTGGCGCTACAAAGTATTAACTTAAGGGGGTTGAATAATGTTGCACGCCCAATTTTTCAGTTTTTGATTTGTTAAAAAGGTTTGAAATATCCAATAAATGTCGTTCCACTTCATGATTGTGTCCCACTTGTTGTTGATTCTTCACAAAAAAATACAGTTTTATAATTTTATGTTTGAAGCCTGAAATGTGGCAAAAGGTCGCAAAGTTCAAGGGGGCCGAATACTTTCGCAAGGCACTGTAATTGTACCGTTGCAGTTTGTACCTTAAAAGAGCAAATAGTGTACCTTAAGGGACAAGAGAGTACCTTACTTACATATTGTCCACAGGTACAAAACCTCTACAGCCTACATCTGCTGTCCTGTGTGATTCCCTGGCAGTGTTCCACTGCTCTAACATCTTTCCATGCTCTGGTTAGAATACAAATGTCCCCTTCTGGAAGACCCTTGTTGCACTAAACGCTGACTGTTCATTTCTTGTATTTAGAAGGGGGGAAACAAAGGTAATGTGTATAACAACAAAATTGTGTACAACAACAAGTAAATCCAATCAAACGTGACATACTATTATCAAACCATTTACTTTAACTTTGAAACTGGTGTGTCAGATTGACCCCTGCATCCAGCTATGTCTGCCCATCCCCTATTCGCCCTCAGGAAAGGGAAGACAATGAGGTTATCCCGAGCCCTATTTGACCTCTAAGTACACCAAGGGGGGAGGAGTATCCATTTTCAGACAAAATATTTTCTTCGTCATTCAACATGCACAGCGATATCACAAGTTCTTTCAGCATGGGAGTCTTTCTACCTCCTGGTTGGCAGTGTGTGTGTGAACCTACACGTATGTGTTTTCTGGTTGGCAGTGTGTGTGTGTGAACCTACACGTATGTGTTTTCTGGTTGGCAGTGTGTGTGTGAACCTACACGTATGTGTTTTCTGGTTGGCAGTGTGTGTGAACCTACACGTATGTGTTTTCTGGTTGGCAGTGTGTGTGAACCTACACGTATGTGTTTTCTGGTTGGCAGTGTGTGTGTGAACCTACACGTATGTGTTTTCTGGTTGGCAGTGTGTGTGAACCTACACGTATGTGTTTTCTGGTTGGCAGTGTGTGTGAACCTACACGTATGTGTTTTCTGGTTGGCAGTGTGTGTGTGGACCTACACGTATGTGTTTTCTGGTTGGCAGTGTGTGTGTGAACCTACATGTATGTGTTTTCTGGTTGGCAGTGTGTGTGTGAACCTACACGTATGTGTTTTCTGGTTGGCAGTGTGTGTGGGTGAACCTACACGTATGTGTTTTCTGGTTGGCAGTGTGTGTGTGAACCTACACGTATGTGTTTTCTGGTTGGCAGTGTGTGTGGGTGAACCTACACGTATGTGTTTTCTGGTTGGCAGAGTGTGTGTGAACCTACACGTATGTGTTTTCTGGTTGGCAGTGTGTGTGTGAACCTACACGTATGTGTTTTCTGGTTGGCAGTGTGTGTGTGAATCTACACGTATGTGTTTTCTGGTTGGCAGTGTGTGTGTGTGAACCTACACGTATGTGTTCTCTGGTTGGCAGTGTGTGTGAATCTACACGTATGTGTTTTCTGGTTGGCAGTGTGTGTGAACCTACACGTATGTGTTCTCTGGTTGGCAGTGTGTGTGTGAATCTACACGTATGTGTTTTCTGGTTGACAGTGTGTGTGTGAACCTACACGTATGTGTTTTCTGGTTGGCAGTGTGTGTGAACCTACACGTATGTGTTTTCTGGTTGCCAGTGTGTGTGAACCTACACATATGTGTTTTCTGGTTGGCAGTGTGTGTGAACCTACACGTATGTGTTTTCTGGTTGGCAGTGTGTGTGAACCTACACGTATGTGTTTTCTGGTTGGCAGTGTGTGTGAACCTACACGTATGTGTTTTCTGGTTGGCAGTGTGTGTGAATCTACACATATGTGTTCTCTGGTTGGCAGTGTGTGTGAACCTACACGTATGTGTTTTCTGGTTGGCAGTGTGTGTGTGAATCTACACATATGTGTTTTCTGGTTGACAGTGTGTGTGAACCTACACATATGTGTTTTCTGGTTGACAGTGTGTGTGAACCTACACGTATGTGTTTTCTGGTTGGCAGTGTGTGTGAACCTACACATATGTGTTTTCTGGTTGACAGTGTGTGTGTGTGAACCTACATGTATGTGTTTTCTGGTTGGCAGTGTGTGTGAACCTACACGTATGTGTTTTCTGGTTGCCAGTGTGTGTGAACCTACACATATGTGTTTTCTGGTTGGCAGTGTGTGTGAACCTACACGTATGTGTTTTCTGGTTGGCAGTGTGTGTGAACCTACACGTATGTGTTTTCTGGTTGGCAGTGTGTGTGAACCTACACGTATGTGTTTTCTGGTTGGCAGTGTGTGTGTGAACCTACACGTATGTGTTTTCTGGTTGGCAGTGTGTGTGAACCTACACGTATGTGTTTTCTGGTTGGCAGAGTGTGTGTCAACCTACACATATGTGTTTTCTGGTTGGCAGTGTGTGTGTGTGAACCTACACGTATGTGTTTTCTGGTTGGCAGTGTGTGTGAACCTACACGTATGTGTTTTCTGGTTGGCAGTGTGTGTGAACCTACACGTATGTGTTTTCTGGTTGGCAGTGTGTGTGTGAACCTACACGTATGTGTTTTCTGGTTGGCAGTGTGTGTGTGAACCTACACGTATGTGTTTTCTGGTTGGCAGTGTGTGTGAACCTACACGTATGTGTTTTCTGGTTGGCAGTGTGTGTGTGAACCTACACGTATGTGTTTTCTGGTTGGCAGTGTGTGTGAACCTACACGTATGTGTTTTCTGGTTGGCAGTGTGTGTGAACCTACACGTATGTGTTTTCTGGTTGGCAGTGTGTGTGTGTGAACCTACACGTATGTGTTTTCTGGTTGGCAGTGTGTGTGTGAACCTACACGTATGTGTTTTCTGGTTGGCAGTGTGTGTGTGTGAACCTACACGTATGTGTTTTCTGGTTGGCAGTGTGTGTGTGTGAACCTACACGTATGTGTTTTCTGGTTGGCAGTGTGTGTGTGAACCTACACGTATGTGTTTTCTGGTTGGCAGTGTGTGTGAACCTACACGTATGTGTTTTCTGGTTGGCAGTGTGTGTGAACCTACACGTATGTGTTTTCTGGTTGGCAGTGTGTGTGAACCTACACGTATGTGTTTTCTGGTTGGCAGTGTGTGTGTCAACCTACACGTATGTGCTTTCTGGTTGGCAGTGTGTGTGTGAACCTACACGTATGTGTTTTCTGGTTGGCAGTGTACAGTATATGACCAGTTGGCAAGTGTCTTCCCTCAATAAGAACATTGTGAACAAGATCATGGCTCTGAAGCCAGCTCATTTGGTGCACATCAACCAGAGACAGCTCTTACCGTGTGGACTCCAACAACTTCAACCCACAGCCTTCCTGGAACACATGATGTCATATGGATAAGAGACCCTGCTCATACAATACCTTAAGTGGTTTGTTTCTGGAACACATGATCAGGGTCAGGGCAGGCAGAAAAGGTCAACACCGGGAAAACGGGAACAATCAAGAGGCAGGAACAGAGGGGAAAATGCTGGTAGGCTTGATGAAACAAAACAAACTGGCAACAGACAAACAGAGAACACGGGTATGAATACACAGGGGATAATGGGGAAGATGGGCAACACCTGGAGGGTGGTGGAGACACTCACAAAGACAGGTGAAACAGATCAGGATGTGACAACGAGAGAGAGAGAGACGCAGGCAGCATTTCTCAGACAGTCGAAATCATGAATCAACTGGCATCATTTTTATGGATATATACAAATAAATGTCAATTGAAAAAAGATCAAACGAAACGAAGTGCAGCGAGTTTGCAGTCTTGTCAGCTTCAGTTTGAAGTTATTGTGTTAGCTGTGTTGTTGGCTAGCTTCTCTGAACAACAGTATCCTGACCAGTGGCGGTTTTTAGCATGTAAATCTTGGTGGGGCATCTTACCACTGCTACACCTGGATATCAGCGGAGCCGTGGCTGGCAGTGAAACAGTTAATTTAGCCTCATTTACTGCATTTAAAAAAACATAGCTGATATGGCTGACTTGCTTAAATAAATGTGGTTTCTAATGACAAATGAGATGTACAAACTATGGCATAATGAGATGACAAGCAGATGAGAGGCAATCTGTAATTTCGATTAAAACATTAATGAACGAGCTAGGACGGAAGTGGTCTATGAAACTATTTGTTTAGCACTTTTGAAATGTACAGCGATAGAAATCAGAACATGGGCCATTCTTACAGTGTTCTCCCTGTACACCAAGTCAGAACCATAGGATAAATAAAGGGGGAATACAATGAAAGCTCTTACAATATTTGATTACTTTTCTCTAAAACAGGTTATAGGCCTCATGTGCACCACCAAGTCAGAACAGTAGGCAAAATTAAGAGGGTTAAATAGACCAAATTATTAGGGTGAGGCACATGGGCTACAAACATCTTACTGAACGACAAATACTTAGTATTACTTTCTTAGCTACAGTATACATATCTCCCTGGCATATTACATAATTTATGCAGAAGCATACAATCCATTTTTGGACTTGCCTTGTTGTGCTGTGCTCATTTGAAAAGGTGGTCCTTCGTGGGTAAATTTGGTCATCAAAGTCTTGCAGTTTCTGGATTTATGGTATTTTCAAAACAACTGGAAACTCTGGGGGAAAGGTTGAATTATGATGACGTCATTGATTTTCAGGTCGTAGCTCTAGAAAGAGGACAGATTTACCATTCCGAGTTGGATGACTGTTAAAAAACGTATTTTCCCAGTCAGAGCTCATTTATTCCCGACTTCCCAGTTGTCTTGAACTCATGGAAGTCAAGTTTTTGCAGTTCCGAGTTAATAGTTGTTTTGAGCGCGCCACAAATCATTTTTCATTGATAGTTTTTCCAATGTTGAATGTTTATAATTCTAAACTTGTAAAAGAGCCCCTTAATCCCAGATTTGGGACCACACAGCCACTCTACTGAATAGCAAGCTAGTGATTGCTTTGCAATGCTTGCAGTTAGCCAATGTCACTGATTCCTTCCAAAGAACTTATTGTTGAATTTGCGATTTCCAACTTGTGTAATGTTTATGTCCAATGGCCAAAGAGCAACGATACGTTTTATCTATAATTTCTCATTGTTTCTCTTCATATGACAAGGATTAAAGAGGATTTGCCAGTAGATTGTCAACTTGATTCATGATGATGACTGCTAGCTAAGATTTTAAAAGTATAATGTTGACATGATCAGTCCAATCAAAGCTACTGTATATATAATGTGATTTGACGTCATTGTATCTGTGGCCAATGACCTTGAGCCTTCTTGGATGGGCACTTCTAATGTAACTCTATGGCAGCACCCAAGGGGCTAGAATGTTCTATCTCTACCCTTAGACTTGGCGGTGACGTAGTGTCTCTATGAGTGACAGAACACTGAGCTAATCACGGTGCAACGTGTCATGGAAATTCAGTACTGAGAGAGACTTAGTCTTGGTCATTTCTTCAAACAGTCATCTTTATTTAATATCAATTAATTATTCAGAGCTCGAACCACCCAGTTTATAATTGTATATATAAACTGTGTGGTTCGAGCCCTGAATTTTGATTGGCTGACAGCCGTGGTATATCAGACTGTATACCATGTGTATGACAACAACAAAAAAGTTACTGTTTTAATTACGTTGGTAACCAGTTTAGAATAGCAACAAGCCACCTCCGGGGTTTGCGATGTATGGCCAATGTACCACAGCTAAGGGCTAAGGGCCGTGTTGCGTCGTGCTTAGCTGTGGTATATTGGCCATATACCACACCTCGTGCCTTATCGCTTAATTAAAGCATATGACCAAACTGATTATAACGTTTAACACTAGATATATACAGCAGTTGTTTCTTGAACTAAGGGTTTGTTGGCTGAATGTTACCTTCTGTGTTGCCCAGGTTTCTTTAACCCTACAGTGGAGGACCCTCTGCCAGGACAAAAGAAGACTCAGCTGGTGCTGAAGATCATCAGTGGGCAGCAGCTGCTGGTGGATTGAGGGGAGGTGAGACATATCTGACAACCTCAATTGACCTCTTTAAAAAAATATATATATAAAAATATTGAACCTTTATTTAACTAGGCAAGTCAGTTAAGAACAAATTATTATTTAAAATGACGGCCTACACCAGTCAAACCCAGACAATTCTGGGCCAATTGTGCACCACCCTATGGGACTCCCAATCACAGCCAGTTGTGATACAGCATGGATTTAAACAAGGGTTGTGGTGGATGAATCAGAATTAGTTGGGTAACATAGATAATTAAGATCTCTCATCTGCATAATATGCTTATGTGATATACTTGTTAGTAGAATATATCCCTTTGGACTCTGGTGTTGGCAGTTGCACTTCTTCCCTCAGCTGGGGCTCAGTCACCTGGGGCCCAGAGAGGGGAGAGTTCAGGCTTGTCTTTTACATGTCTCTGGTGCTATGCAGAACATCAGAAAGGGAAGAGGACAGGATGGAACATTGTTTTCATATGTGAATGTGTCTTTACCTATTCTTAAACCATGTGAAGGGATGGCGTGATTAATGGGGAACCAATTAATTATCTCCACAATGTCTGTGCGCAAGTCACTCCCTCCTTTGGCATTGGGGGGAGGTGTATGGCAGTGTCTGGAACCATTGTATGTCCTCTCTGATGTTGCACTTATCCTGGGATAGTGTATGACCTAGAGGCTCACTCCCCTCAGTGAGCTTGTCCAGGAGTGAGGTCAAGAAGGGATTCTACTTGAGAAGGGAGTATCTAGAGTTGAAAATTGAGTTATGCCATTGGATGAGTTGGTGTTTTTGTGCTATGAAGTACCAGGAACAAGATTAGAACCTCATTGTAGGGACCAAACTGAGCGATAATTTATAGCGAATGCTATCTGGCTACGGGATACTCCTTTACATTTATAAAGTTTTCCTTTGTGAACTGTTCCTAATATCTGTGGTTTGTTATGTCGACTGGAGGGAGGGATGTGGTGTGTATATCTTTGCTATAAAAGATCTCAGTAGCCATTGTGTTGTCACTTTCAATGGTTTATTAGAAATGGTGCATCATTGAAAGTCATTGCTATTGCAAAGCTCTTATTATTAAAGATGTAGTGTAAGTATAACTCTGACTCGTATGTTTAGTTTAACTCTCCTCATTTGGTAATACAGAAATTAACCCCCACAGGTATCTGTAGTGACACCTCTAGCGGTGAAATGTAGTTCCTTAGACTACTGTGCCACTCTGGAGGATACTACAAGGCATTTAGTCTTATCACTCGTGTGTTGTATGTGAAGATGGTTCTTCATTGTTTTTGTAGATTATTTATCCTTTTGTAGAGGTGGAGATTATTGGTCTGCCTATTGATTGCTGTAAGCAGCAGACAAGGGTGTTGGAGGATAATGATGAGCATTGACCTGACCAACCTTTTAATGCAGAGGGCTAAATCAGGGTCACACGGTGTGTGACAGTCTTAAACAAATTTACATTGAAACAAAAGTATATATCACACACACATGGTTATGGGCTTAAAAAATGTAGACACCTCTACCATGTCAGATAAAGAGTTGAAATGTATTCCATTTTAAGTTTGCATCCCAATATTACACTTTATGTACAGTACATAACAGAACAGAACAAATACTGTATAACAAAACTGTTTGACAGACACTGGATTTTTGGCATTTAGACAAAATTTATGTTTCTTAATTATGAAATTATAACAATTATTAATAACATTCCACCCATGAGGCAACTAGATCATTTGACTGCAGGAAAGGGAACTATTTCAACAGCTATTTATTTTCTGTATTTTATTTTAACAAGATGCTCATTCAAGTAAGCATTTTGATGTTCTATTACATTTCTGTTGAATGAAAAGCACGTAAAATTTTGTGGAAATGCAATTGAAGTTAATCGTCTTGTTCTTTCACTGTGCCATTGCAGGGTTCTTGATGCCATTGATTGGGTCTCAATGTAGGCAGCAGCCTCTCTGAGTTAGTGATTTCTTTTTAGCAGTCTGATGGCCTTGAGATAGAAGCTGTTTTTCAGTCTCCCGGTCCCAGCTTTGATGCACCTGTACTGACATCGTCTTCTGGATAGTAGCAGTGTGAACAGGCAGTAGCTCGGGTGGTTCATATCCTTGATGATCATTTTGGCCATCCTGTGACATCTGGTGCTGTAGGTGTCATGGAGGGCAGGTAGTTTGCCCCCGGTGAAGCGTTGTGCAGACCACACCACCCTCTGGAGAGCCTTGTATTTGAGGGCAGGCGTACCAGTGGGGCAAAAAAGTATTTACTCAGCCACCAATTGTGGAAGTTCACCCACTTAAAAAGATGAGAGAGGCCTGTAATTTTCATCATAGGTACACTTCAACTATGACAGACAAAATTAGGGGAAAAAATCCAGAAAATCATATTGCAGGATTAAAAAAAAAAAATTGGCAAATTATAGTGGAAAATAAGTATTTGGTCACCTACAAACAAACAGACCTCTCATCTTTTTAAGTGGGAGAACTTGCACAATTGGTGGCTGACTAAATACTTTTTAGCCCCACTGTAGGTATTCCTATCCTCTCCTGTCAGAGTCAGACGGACCCTAGAGTCCCCAGCCAGCCAATTCCCCTCCAGTACAATAAGGATCAAGGCCGGCTCTCGCAGTGTTGCACGGAAGCCACACGCCTCGACACTCTCCCCAGCGGTTAACTGTGCACTGGCAGCCTCCGACTCCCCTCCCCCAGAACCCCCCAGAACCATGGCAGCTATGGCCACCAGGTGAAGCCTGTACCCAATGGCCTCTGCCTATCTGACAGTGACTCCAGCAGTGGTGGCAGTATAGACAGTCTGAGTCTGGAGCTCCTGTCCTCCTGTGTGCCAGTCGGTGAGCAGAGAGAAGTGGGCACCCTGTAGAGCCAGACAAACTCCCTCTTCAACCAGAAGATAAGGGAGATCCGCTGTAGTTCGCCACTCTTTTTTTGACGGTAAGAGTGAATCTTATTAGATTGTCTTATTGTATCACAGCTGGAGAGCATGCCAGTGTTAAAGATGTATTGTTTTGAATGAGTCACAATGTGTTTAGTAGAAACCTGTATGCTCAGATCATTCGACAGTACAAAATCGATGTTGATTGATGACCTGGAATGATAATGTTATTTGATGTGTTTATTTACTCCATTTGATAGTAGTCAGCCATTACAAGAATCACAGCAGTGAGCAGCATTGGATTAAACATAGGAATATGAAATACACTCTAAACATATAGCATTACCTTGCTTATATCTAGATTCTAGGTGCTTGTACAAAATGTACCACTGTGATCTGTACTGTCAGGTACACACGCAGGATCACTACAGGAGCCCAAACAAGTTTATTAGTATAATGTAATCACCTACTTTTTGACGTGTGTATTTTGATGTTTGCATCAAGATGCATGTATTGTAAATAGAATGTATTACCAAGTGGTAAACAGTTCTGATTGAAACAGAATGGAACATATATTCATTATTAGACTGGTTTTATTGAAAGGTGTGCCGTAACTTTTAAATCAAATCAAATCAAATGTATTTATATAGCCCTTCGTACATCAGCTGATATCTCAAAGTGCTGTACAGAAACCCAGCCTAAAACCCCAAACAGCAAGCAATGCAGGTGTAGAAGCACTTTTACATCAACATCATTCTATGACAACGCTTTTTTATATATGTTGAGTTCTATAATAACCAAAAAAATTTAGATAACGGTTTTATAGTTTCGAAAGGAATGTGCATAATGTGTGCTGCCAATTGTACAAAAACAGTTAGGTTTACTTAGTATCTACAATATGTAAATTAATAATCTACTTTGAAACAAATTTATTGCATCATACAATTAATAGCAGTAATCTGTTCTCAGTATTTGTTCCGAACAAAAGTACTGAAATGTAAACTCTTTGAAACTGATCATTTTTCATAATTTACAGATGACTTGACTTGGATCTTCATGTTTAATTTCTATTTTTGCACTCCCCTTAAATATGTATAAATCAGTACACATTACATGTTTAGTAACACTAAATATACATGTCGATTTTCTCAGTAAAATGCTCTGCTATCATATAATTATTTTTAAACATAGTACTTCAGTAGTATTGTTAATTGACTTCACTGTTTATGTATCACTCTGTTAATAAACATATCATATAACAGTCTGGAAGCCTTTCTGATACACTCCGTCTCACTGTGGTAGATAGTATTGAAAATAAGTATACAAGCCACGACTCATGTCAAGACCTGCATGGAGACATTTGCTTTGTCAGGCTGTATATATTATCGTATACTATCATGTCTCCTCATGCTTTTTCTTTGTCTGTTTCCTCACTCCTCTTCTCATTGGTGGTGGTGCCCCTGAAACGCTGACTCAGTTCTTCAGACAACACTGTGCAACATAATTTCTGTGGGGAGCAAATTGTATGGATGTTTAGAGATCTTGACCAGGAAATCTGCTAATCCACTCATAGAAATATTCACACAATGCTCCAGTGTTAAACCAGCAGTGACTAGCTCACCCTCTGCTCCCCAGCACCGTTCCGGGCCTTGGCGGTGAGCTCCAGGACAGCCAGCAGCACCCCCAGTCCCAGGCCCAGGGCCAGCACCAGAAACATGCCCTTCAGGCTGTGGGGCTGCAGGGAGGAGGCCTTGGCTGGGTCTGCCATGCAGCTGCTGGCCCACCACTTACTGCGCAGGTAGGACAACTCCCCTGCCTCACTCAGCTGCAGGATGGCCACGCTCAGGTTCTTCAGCACGGGAGAACCTGAATGACACAAACAGTACCATTTGCATGTCAGCTGGCTTGTTGTCATAAAATCAGCCATAAGCCAATATGTGGATTGCATGAATATCTTGGTGCCTTGCTATTTTGATTTACAGGAACAGTTTTTAAAAGTTTCAGTCAATATGTGTTGCATGAGATCTCACTATTGGCCTAGACTACATGGCTCACCCAGGGTGCCTGCAATGCTGTACCCTCTCATGCCGATGACCTCATGGACACGGATCAGCTCACAGTGACGTGCCACCGCCAAGTCCAGTGACACAGACTCTCCAATGAAGGCAAAGTTGCCCTCCTTTGCCCGGCGAACACCCTCATCCATTGACGACACAAAACTCTTGGTTCTTTCCATGTGCTCATAGATCTTGCGGTAAGTTGGGTTATTAGAGTTCTACACCAAGGGGGGGAAAAAACACGGACGGAGAGGAAGAAAAAGTCAGTATGCTGCTGAGAGAACTGACAGAACTGAGACACTGACACGTGAGCCTAATCCTTTGATGGGAAAAAGAGGGATATAGGAGGGCCAGGTGTGGCGGGGTACACTGGCCTCACCTTGAAGTAGGCAAGTGTAGAGGAGCCAGACAGGGTCCCATACTCAATCCCTTGCTGGTTGGCCAGGTCCTCAAACCCTTTCACCATCAGTGAATTGGAGTCTGAGCCCTGAGAGGTGCTGAGATTGGAGAAATAGCAGGCCAAGAGGACCAGACCAAACAACCACCAGGTGCAGCAGATAATGCGTCCTGATAAAGCTTTGGGGTGTGGACCGGTACCTGAGAATAAGATAAAGGAATACTAAATCAGAAGACCAAACCACCAAGCTCCTCCTAAGCTCTTATGTTGTACTGCTGTGGGTAAGCTATTGGTTGAAATGCCTGGTTAAATCCCTGTTAGTTACCCTGTAAAGTGAGGGCTCCAGCGGTGTACCACAGACTGTGGCTGAGAGTGAAGCTGTTTTTCTCAGTCTGGGGTTGACTCCACTCGCATGGGCTGAGTCTGTATTGAAAGAGTTTTGTGTAACCATCTTTAAATTCTACTTGTAAAAGGCTCCTGTCAGGCACACGTCAAATGTATTTTCTGACGAAAGTTCATCACAATAACCACTCACCTGGCTACTACACAGAAACAGACAGCAGTCCCCAGGTACGCAGCGAGGATCCCCACCCAGGTGTCTACTGGGAAGGGGGTAAGGAAGTCAAAGAAGCCAGCCTCTTCTGAGATGTCTTTCCTCAGGAGAATACTGATGCCTGTCTGCATGAAGGGTTTGGTCATCCCCACAGCCTTCTCCCGGGCAGCAGTAAGGGTAAGAGGAGCAATCGCCAGGTCTGCCTCCTACAGGGACAAGAATATATATTAATATTTTATGGACTAGCACATTATACATTTGTTTTTTATCTGCATTAATAACATCACACATGGTTATAGTCACATCTGTACAGTATCTATCATAAGCAGATGTGTGAGTCGATTTTTTTTGTACTATAATCACCTATGTATGAAAATGCTAGCTTTACTCACCCCTCTCACCACCTCACCGATCATCCCGTTCCAGGCCCCACTCTCATCCTGCCTGCCATAGGACCCATCTTTCACCAGGTGCACGTTGTATTTGAAGCTCAGTTTCTTGGCCAGTTCAGACAGCAGGTCCATGCAGTACCCTTCCAGCTGAGAGCCTTTGGACATGGTGTATGGATCTTGCTGAAAGATGGGACACAAAGGAACCATTCTGATGTAATCATATTTATACAGCAGCAAATGTCTTGAATTTGAAAATAAAATGCTTTCAGGCAATAAAGTATAGTGTCAGAAACACGTATCTTACTACCTTTATTGTAGTGATTGTCAAGTCTGGTCGCACTGATAAGGGAAAAAAGATAGTAAAATATAGAGGTTATCTTGATTCAGAGCACCCACATCCAAATGAAGTTGTATTTGAACATGTCCAATTACATCTTTAGTTAAATCAATTAGGATTCACAGCATCTCCAACAGTGGAACATTTTTAGTGCTTTCTAAGAGCATCAATGCATCAATACATAATTTCAATTTAATAAAGGAATATACACATGAGGAGAACAACGTACATGCTGACACATTGAAGAGACAGAGGAGAGGGAACCGGCAGCAGGCTTGAGCAGAACATCTCCATCGGCATTGAGATATTGCCAAAGCATCTTTCCAGTCCCACTGGTTTAACATCACTGAGTTTTTCTTACAGTCTGAGTGCAATGGGAGCACCTTCCAAATTTAGCAGGCGGAATCAAAGAGCTCTTTGTGTTGTGGCCTTCTTTAGGCCTTATACCCTAAGTCAGTGACCCCTTTGCAGATAGTGAGGGTGAATGTGGGGGTGCATTGATGCCTTCTTACTCATCACCACTGGTTTCCGGCATCCCAGAGATCTGGACAATCTCTTTTCCCTCTTGAAAATGTTGAAAACCCCCAAGATCTATTTATAGCCAAAAACCAGTTAGTGAGTTAATTCAAGCCATCACAAAGCCATGGCACTATGGGGTGGGAGGGCAGTCTAAGAGTATCAAAAGCCTTGATTCAGGCTAAGGCCTCAGGGTTCCATCAATACCATAGGGCGATCCTGACACACACATCAGCTCCTCCTATTCAAAATATGACACACATACAAGCTCTCAATGGCCCTGTCACTATTTGGCTACACTTAAACACAAGGATTTTTGTGATCATGTCAGCTGGCTCTCTTCTTTTTCTATCAGAGTGGGGTATGGTGTGTGTGTGCCAGACAGGATGCGGCCCCTCACTTTGATGCCATGCCCAGCTGACAGTCACCCCATTTATGACTCGTCAAGGCCTGAGAAACTATACCACGTCAAGCAGAGAGGACATGAGGAGTCTGGCACCAAAATGAGCATATCCACTGTCACACTGCCACCAGTGCAATGACTGGTCCAACGGCTAAAGAAAAACATCTAAAGTACAGATCCAGTATGTAATTTCCACATGAGTCCCAGTTTGTTTGTGTCATCATGCTAACAATAGGTGGACTTAGCTATGTTTCATAGTTTTCAAATTAAATGGACCCCAGCTGCCCACACTGACTGATTTTGGACTATTTTAGTTATATAGTTTTCACACAAATGTCAGTGAGCCACTCACTCAACATCTTTATAGGCCCTATACATTTCATTTTTAATTGTGGGATAATAATAATCTAGCAGTACATTTATGGGGGAAATGTCTCCTTTGGGTGTTAAGGGAAAATTCAACAGAATTTTGAAATGGGCCCCGAAATCGCTGTCTGCCCCTGATGCCAACTCCTTGTCACTCATTGTCATACCAAACCAATCTGCAATGTTCTGCTCCAACTCTTTAGAGGTTATTAACAATAGAATGTTTTTCCTGTAACGCCAGACAATAACAGCATTGGGAAGAGCACTAACGCATCTGGGACAAGGTTACGGTGAATCCCATGCATGTCAAGATTCCTGTTTTACACAATTTTGTTTGCTTAAGTGAAAGACAAACAGGCAAACCACTCACTGGGTTTCTAAGCACAGTAGGATGTATGTTAAACATTGCATTACCTGCAGCACAACTCCCTAGGGACAGTAGAATCACCACGGTGCACACTACAACACCCTCCAGCACCCTCATGGTTTCACCTTTGATCCTAATGATGTAAAACAATCAATGTGATTGATATTACAAACTATTAAATTCAGAGAATAAAAAAACTCAGGGACAAATTAAGGAATACAATTAAACAGCTGACAAAAAATACCCTAGGTATGAAGCATGGGCATATTAAATCTATAACAATAAACAAATGAAAAATATCTCCATACCTGACAGGATTGTTAGCTGTAAATTGAGTCTGCTGTGTTGAACCTTCCAACTATAAACTGATCCTGATGAACTAGGGCAAATGATGATGAGAAATATTCATCCCAACACAACATAGTTGCTAAAACAGCCAATGGACTTTTTTTGTGGGAGGAGAATGAGATTTTAAAAGGGGCTGGGGGACAGACAAAGATATGTTTGGAAGATTCAAACACAGAATCACCCATATCCAAGCCTGTATCACAGGCTGCTATAATTGAGAAAAAAAACTTATAATCTGCCAAATTAATTGTGAATGGTTTGAAGTCAGCCTCAGGTTCACACCTGTTTACAGAGCAAGGCTCCTGAACAAATAATAAAGACAAGGTTTAAAAAAAAACATTGACAAAGAAAGGGGGTGGGAATGTGTGTAGTGTAAACAGCAAAGGGAGCTGGCTAGTTTTTTTTGTTTTACCTTCATTTAACTAGGCAAGTCAGTTAAGAACAAATTCTTATTTTCAATGACGGCCTAGGAACAGGGGCTGACCGACAAATTTGTAGGTTGTCAGCTCAGGGGTTTGAACTTGCAACCTTCCGGTTACTAGTCAAACACTCTAACCACTAGGATACCCTGCAGCCCCGGACCTGTCGAGTTCACCTGCATGGTGCTATTCCTCTTACATGTCTAACTCTTGGCTGCATATATGTGGCCCCTTCATTAATCAAAATCTATTTTTTTGTATCTGCCATAAATTGGGACAAGTTAAGTAACTATGCAGAAAAAGGCTATGCATACAGGCACAGCCTACATTATGCACCTGGTTCACCAATTTTTTTTAACCGTAACCAACGTATCAAAAGGAATACAACTTCTAAGCAACACTGTACTGGACGTAACAGGTGTGAAATACTGTTGTGCGTCGATAATGAAGTTAAGGCGCGCAAGAAATGTCGATGAGTTTTTCTCAACGATTTGCGCTAATATGTGCTCCCGTTGCAACTCGATGCAATGGGGTTTCTGTGTCGGCCAATCATAATCGAATGCGCGCTGTGTACGCGGCAAAAATAGGACGCACAATTGGCTGTGCTAGTTTTTTTCCCCCAAAGGGGCGTATTTTTCAAGCCATCTTGACTGAATATCTAGCTAGCTACATCAACCTGACATATCTTACACAATTTTATGTAACAATTAGTGTATACATTTCCAGTTGAAAACGTCTAAATCACAGATATGTAACCAGGTCGAGTTTGAGCGTTTGTCTGAAGTCACCATGGAGGACTGAAGTGCTGAAGATGACGCTGTCGCCCCTGAAATTACCGGCTAGCAATGCCCTAGCTAGTTATTAGGAGGTCCTTTTCGGTCGTATTTCAACATTAGCTATCTAATATTACCTTTCTCTGGCTTGCGCATACCATAGGATCACGTTAAACAAGGTAAACACTTCCGACATTTTGGCTGACTTGTTTGTTTTTGCTTCATCATGTCGAGCTAGTTATGTACAAGCTAGTTTGCGCTAACCTAGTTATACTGAAGGGTCTGTAGCCTGCGTACACATACGAGGACGCATATATTACGGCAATCTAGCCGACATGGCAATTGTACAGTTGTGCACAGTGTTAATCTGGCTATAGTGCCCCGGTTGTGCTGTTGCCATTGTTTTTATCGGTTGCGTATCAGTTCACAATAATAGTGTTGACTGCAAATGTTGTTGAACGGATAAAATGGCTGACAGTCGGGATACTCGGTTTGGTATTTAGCGCCCCGCAACCCAACTATATCTTATGTTCAGCTGTAAGCAGAAAATAATACGAGCAGTTGATTGGCAAGAAAAATACGTGTGCAATGGTCTCGAGACGTGATTGGATGTCGAGATGTACCCTCGAGTGTTATGTTCGCAGGTTCTAAACTCTTGTGTAATACCAAATTACTTTTAGATTAATTAATAGCATATCAGAAAAACACTAATTTGTTTTAGATTGCAGATGTCTAGTAAAATCAGTAGGCCAAATATTTTTCTGTGTGGCTATTTTGTCCAGAAATAGAATGTAATGCACATGTTCATGTGAGTCTCTTGTCTTGCACAAACTTGTTGCAGACGGGCACCAATGATGTTTATTTATACACTCAGTGGCCAGTTTAATAGGTACAACCACCACATTCACGAAAATGGTTCGGCCCTACAGACTGTGAGTCACGTGTTTGTGACATGCTATATAAAGCAGGCAGACAGGCATCAGGGTATTCAGTTACTGTTAATTGAACTTTAGAACAGCCAAAATGAGTGACCTACAAATCAAATCGTTGGAGACCTACTGGTGTACTTAAAAGCCCTTAACCAACAATTCCGTTTTTAAGAAAATGTTTACAAAATAAACAAGTATAAAAAGTAACTGAATAAAATAACAATAACGAGGTTGGTTACAGGGGGTACCGGTACCGAGTCATATGTGCTGGTACAGGAAAGTCAAGGTAATTGAGGTAATATGTGCAGTATCAGTCAAAAGTTTGGACGCTTACTCATTCAAGGGTTTTTCTTTATTTTTACTATTATTTTTACACATGGAATCACCAAAAAAGTGTTTGAGATTCTTCAAAGTAGCCGCATTTGTCTTGATGACAGCTTTACTCACTCTTGGCATACTCTCAACCAGCTTCATGAGTTAGTCACCTGAAATGCATTTCAATTAACAGGTGTGCCTTGTTAAAAGTTAATTTGTGGAATTTCTTTCTTCAATGTGTTTGAGCCAATCAGTTGTGTTGTGACAAGGTAGGGATGTGAATTGATTGCACCCCATCTATCGTCAAGAGTTCATACTACTAGGTGACCTAAATTGGGATATGCTTAACACCCCGGCCGTCCTACAATCTAAGCTAGATGATCTCAAGCTCACACAAATTATCAAGGAACTTACCAGGTACAACCCCAAATCCGTAAACATGGGCACCCTCATAGATACAGTGGGGCAAAAAAGTATTTCGTCAGCCACCAATTGTGCAAGTTCTCCCACTTAAAAAGATGAGAGGTCAGACAAAATGAGGAAGAAAATCCAGAAAATCAAATTGTAGGATTTTTAGTGAATTTATTTGCAAATTATGGTGGAAAATAAGTATTTGGGCACCTACAAACGAGCAAGATTTCTGGCTCTCACAGACCTGTAACTAATTCTTTAAGAGGCTCCTCTGTCCTCCACTCATTACCTGTCCCCAACACCTGTCCCCAACCTCAAACAGTCAAACTCCACTCCAAGACCAAAGAGCTGTCAAAGGACACCAGAAACAAAATTGTAGACCTGCACCAGGCTGGGAAGACTGAATCTGCAATGGGTAAGCAGCTTGGTTTGAAGAAATCAACCGTGGGAGCAATTATTAGGAAATGGAAGACATGCAAGACCACTGATAATCTCCCTCGATCTGGGGCTCCACGCAAGATCTCACTCTGTGGGGTCAAAATGATCACAAGAACGGTGAGCAAAAATCCCAGAACCACACGGGGGGACCTAGTGCATGACCTGCAGAGAGCTGGGACCAAAGTAACAAAGCCTACCATCAGTAACACACTACGCCGCCAGGGACTCAAATCCTGCAGTGCCAGACATGTCCCCCTGCTTAAGCCAGTACATGTCCAGGCCCGTCTGAAGTTTGCTAGAGAGCATTTGGATGATCCAGAAGAAGATTGGGGGAATGTCATATGGTCAGATGAAACCAAAATATAACTTTTTGGTAAAAACTCAACTCGCCGTGTTTGGAGGACAAAGAATGCTGAGTTGCATCAAAAGAACACCATACCTACTGTGAAGCATGGGGGTGGAAACACCATGCTTTGGGGCTGTTTTTCTACAAAGGGACCAGGACGACTGATCCGTGTAAAGGAAAGAATGAATGGGGCCATGTATCGTGTGATTTTGAGTGAAAACCTCCTTCCATCAGCAAGCGCATTGAAAATGAAACGTGGCTGGGTCTTTCAGCATGACAATGATCCCAAACACACTGCCCGGGCAACGAAGGGGTGGCTTCGTAAGAAGCATTTCAAGGTCCTGGAGTGGCATAGCCAGTTTCCAGATCTCAACCCCATAGAAAATCTTTGGAGGGAGTTGAAAGTCCGTGTTGCCCAGCAACAGCCCCAAAACATCACTGCTCTAGAGGAGATCTGCATGGAGGAATGGGCCAAAATACCAGCAACAGTGTTTGAAAACCTTGTGAAGACTTACAGAAAACGTTTGACCTCTGTCATTGCCAACAAAGGGTATATAAACAAAGTTTTGAGATACTTTTGTTATTGACCAAATACTTATTTTCCGCCATAATTTGCAAATAAATTCATTAAAGATCCTACAATGTGATTTTCTGGATTTTTTTCTCATTTTGTCTGTCATCATAGGTACACTTCAACTATGAAAATTACAGGCCTCTCTCATCTTTTTAAGTGGTAGAACTTGCACAATTGGTAGCTGACAATACTTTTTTGCTCCACTGTATCATCCTGACCAACTTTCCCTCTAAATACACCTCTGTTGTTTTTAAACAGGATCTCAGCGACCACTGCCTCATTGCCTGCATCCGTTATGGTTCCGTGGTCAAAGACGACCCCTCATCACTGTCAAACGCTCCCTAAAACACTTCTGCGAGCAGGCCTTTGTAATTGACTTGGCCCAGGTATCCTGGAAGGATATTGACCTCATCTCGTCTGTAGAGGATGCCTGGTTGTTCTTTTAAAGTGCTTTCCTCACCATCTTAAACAAGCATGGCCCCTTTCAAAAAATGTAGAACTAAGAACAGATACAGCCCTTGGTTTACTCCAGTCTTGACTGCCCTTGACGAGCACAAAAACGCCCTGTGTGTACTGCACTAGCTTCAAATAGTCCCCGCGATATGCAACTTTTTAGGGAAGTCAGTAACCAATATACATAGTTAGGAAAGCAAAGGCTAGCTTTTCAAACAGAAATTTGCATCCTGCAGCACTAATTCCAAAAAGTTTTGGGACACTAAAGTCCATGGAGAATATGAGTACCTCCTCCCACCTGCCCACTGCACCGAGACTAGGAAACAGTCACCACTGATAAATACACCCCCCCTGCTTCTCCTTCACCCAAATCCAGACAGCTGATGTTCTGAAAAAGCGGCAAAATCAGGAACCATACAAATAAGCTGGGCTGGACGATCTGGACCCTCTCTTCCTAAAATTATCCCCTGCCATTGTTGCAACCCCTATTACTAGTCTGTTCAACCTCTTTCATATCATCTGAGATTCCTAAATTGGAGATTGGAAAGCAGCTGCGGTCATCCCGCTCTTCAAAGGGAGAGACACTCTAGACCCACGCTGTTACAGACCTATATCCATCCTACCCTGCCTTTCTAAAGTCTTTGAAAGCTAAGTGAACAAACAGACACCAACTATTTTGAATCCCACTGTACCTTCTCCGCTATGCAATCTGGTTTCCGTGCTGGTCACAGGTGCACCTCAGCCACGCTCAAGGTCCGAAACGATATCATAACCGCCATCGATAAAAGACAGTACTTTGCAGCCGTCTTCATAGACCTGGCCAAGGCTTTTGACTCTGTCAATCAACGTATTCTTTTCGGCAGACTCAACAGCCTTAGTTTCGCTAATGACTGCATAGCCTCCAAACGCCATACAACACTCCTTCTGTGGCCTCCAACTGCTCTTAAATGCTAGTCAAATGAAATGCATGCTCTTCAACCAATAGCTGCCCGCACCCGCCTGACTAGCATCACTACTCTGGACCGTTCTTAGAATATGTGGACAACTATAAATACCTAGGTGTCTGGCAAGACTGTAAACTCTCCTACCAGACTCACATTAAGCATCTCCAATCCAAAGTTAAATCTAGAATCGTCTTCCTATTCTGCAACAAAGCCTCCTTCACTCATGCTGCCAAACATTCCCTCGTAAAACTGACTATCCTACCTACCCTTGACTTCAGCGATGTAATTTACAAAATAGCCTCCAACACTCTACTCAGCAAATTGGATGCAGTCTATCACAGTGCCATCTGTTTTGTCACCAAAGCCCCATATACTACCCACCGATGCGACCTGTATGCTCTCGTTGGCTGGTCCTCGCTACATATTCATTGCCAAACCCACTGCCTCCAGGCCATCCATAAGTCTTTGCTAGGTAAAGCTCCGCCTTATCTCAGCTCACTTGTCACCACAGCAACACCCACCCGTACATGCTCCAGCAGGTATATTTTACTGGTCATCCCCAAAGCCAACACCTCCTTTGGCCGCCTTTCCTTCCAGTTCTCTGCTGCCAATGACTGGAACGAAATCACTGAAGCTGGAGTGTCATCTCCCTCACTAACTTCAAGCATCAGCTGTCAGAGCAGCTCACCGATCGCTGCAACTGTACACAGCCCATCTGTAAATAGCCCATCCAACCAACTACCTGCCTCATCCCCATACTTGTTTTTGTTTTTCTGCTCTTATGCACACCAGTATTTCTACTTGCACGTCCTCATCTGCACACACAGTTGAAGTCGGAAGTTTACATACACTTAGGTGTAACAAACTATAGTTTTGGCAAGTCGGTTAGGACATCTACTTTGTGCATGACACAAGTAATTTTTCCAACCATTGTTAACAGACAGATTATTTCACTTATATTTCACTGTATCACAATTCCAGTGGGTCAGAAGTTTACATACACTAAGTTGACTGTGCCTTTTAAACAGCTTGGAAAATTACAGAAAATTATGTCATGGCTTTAGAAGCTTCTGATAGGCTAATTGTCATCATTTGAGTCAATTGGAGGTGCACTTGTGGATGTATTTCAAGGCCTACCTTCAAACTCAGTGCCTCTTTGCTTCACACCATGGGAAAATCTAAATAAATCAGCCAAGACCTCAGGGAAAAAAATGTAGACCTCCACAAGTCTGGTTCATCCTTGGTAGCAATTTCCAAACGCCTGAAGGTACCACGTTCATCTGTACAAACAATAGTATGCACGTATAGACACCATGGGACCACGCAGCCGTCATACCGCTCAGGAAGGAGAGATGAATGTACTTTGGTGCGAAAAGTACAAGTCAATCCCAGAACAACAGCAAATTACCTTGTGAAGATGCTTGAGGAAACCGGTACAAAAGTATCTATATCCACAGGAAAATGAGTCCTATATTGACATAACCTGAATGGCCGCTCAGCAAGGAAGAAGCCACTGCTCCAAAACCGCCATAAAAAAGCCAGACTACGGTTTGCAACTGCACATGGGGACAAAGCTCGTGCTTTTTGGAAAAATGTCCTCTGGTCTGGTGAAACAAAAATAGAACTGTTTGGCCATAATGATCATTTATGTTTGGAGGTAAAAGGGGGAGGCTTGCATGCCAAAGATCACCATCCCAACCGTGAAGCACGGGGGTGGCAGCATCATGTTGTGTGGGTGCTTTGTTGCAGGAGGGACTGGTGCACTTCACAAAATAGATGGCAACATGAGACAGGAAAATGATGTGGATTTATTGAAGCAACATCTCAAGACATCAGTCAGGAAGTTTAAGCTTGGTCACAAATGGTTCTTCCAAATGGACATTGACCCCAAGCATACTTCCAAAGTTGTTGCAAAATGGCTTAAGGACAACAAAGTAGGTATTGGAGTGACCCTCACAGAGCCCTGACCTCAATCCTATAGAGAATTTGTGGGCAGAACTGAAAAAGCTTGTGCGGGTAAGGGGGCCTACAAACCTGACTGAGGTATGCCAACTCTGTCAGGAGGAATCGGCCAAAATTCACCAAACTTATTATGGGAAGCTTGTGGATGGCTACCTGAAACATTTGACCCAAGTTAAACAATTTAAAGGCAATGCTACCAAATACTAATGGAGTATATGTAAACTTCTGACCCACTGGGAATGTAATGAAAGAAATAAAAGCTGAAAAAAATCATTCTCTCTACTATTATTCTGACATTTCACATTCTTAAAATGAGGTGGTGATCCAAGCTGACCTAAGACAGGGACTTTTTACTAGGATTAAATGCCAGAAATGGTGAAAAACTGAGTTTAAATGTATTTGGCGAAGTTGTATGTGAACTTCCAACTTCAACTGTATATCACTCCAGTGTAAATTGCTAAATTGTAATTACTTCACAAGTATTGGCCTATTTATTGCCTTACCTCCTTACAACTCTGTTGTTTTTGTCGCACTGCTTTGCTTTATCTTGGCCAGGTCGCAGTTGTAAATGAGAACTTGTTCTCAACTTGCCTACCTGTTTAAATAAAGGTTATATATATATATATATATATATATATATTAGTTTAAATACAGAAGATTTGGTACAAGACCAAGTCCATATTATGGCAAGAACAAACAGCTCAAATAAGAAACTAGAAATGACAGTCCGTCATTACTTTAAGACACCAATAAAAGACTTGCTTGGGCCAAGAAACACGCTCAATGGACACTAGACCAGTCCAAATTTGAGATTTTTGGTTCAACTGTGTGTCTTTTGTGAGACGCAGAGTAAGTGAATGGATGATATCCGTGTGGTTCCCACCGTGAAGCATGGAGGAAGAGGTGTGGTGGTACTTTGCTGTTGACACTTAGTGATTTTTATTTAGAATTCAAGGCACACTTAACCAGCATGGCTACCACAGCATTCTGCAGCGATATGCCATCCCATCTGGTTTGCGCTTAGTGGGACTATCATTTGTTTTTCAACAGAACAATGACCCCACATGCCCCCAGGCTGTGAAAGGGCTATTTGACCAAGAAGGAGAGTGATTGAGTGCTCCATCAGATAACCTGGCCTCCACAATCACCCAACCTCAACCCAATTGAGATGGTTTGGGGTGAAATTGACTGCAGAGTGAAGGAAATTCAGCCAGCAAGTGCTCAGCATATGTGGGAACTCGGTCAAGACTGTTGGAAAATAATTCCAGGTGATTCTCTCAACCATACTCACAGCTGGTTAAGAGAATGCCAAGAGTGTGTAATGCTGTCATCAAGGCAAAGGGTGGTTACTTTGAAGTATCTAAAATATATTTAGATTTTTGGTTACTACATGATTCCATATGTGTTATTTCATAGTTTTGATTTATTCACTATTATTCTACAATGTAGAAAATTGTAAAAATAAAGAATAACCCTTGAATGAGGTGTGTCCAAAGTTTTGACTGGTACTGTAGGTAGGGGTAAAGGGGTAAAAAAAAAATGCAAATAGTCAATGCAAATTGTCTGGGGAGCCATTTATTTCATTGTTGAGCAGTCTTATGACTTGGGGGTAGAAGCTGTTAATGAGCCTTTTGGACCTACTGTAGACTTTCCATGTGGAACCACAAGTCTGACTTGGGTGGCTTTTTAGGGCCATCCTCTGACACTGCCTGTTTTTTTTTTTACCTTTATTTTACTAGGCAAGTCAGTTAAGAACAAATTCTTATTTTCAATGACTGCCTAGTGGGTTAACTGCCTGTTCAGGGCCAGAACAACAGATCTGTACCTTGTCAGCTCAGGGGTTTGAACTTGCAACCTTCCGGTTACTAGTCCAACTCTCTAACCACTAGGCTACCCTGCCGCCCCGTATAAAGGTCCTGGATGGCAGGACACTTGGCCCCAGTGATGGGCCATGATGGGCCTACCCTCTGTAGCTTACGGTCAGATGCTGAGCAGTTGCCATACAAGGCGGTGATGCAACCAGTCAGGATGCTCTCGGTGATGCAGCTGTAGAACTTTTTGAGGATCAGAGGACCCATGCCATATATTTTCAAACTCCTGAGGGAGAAAAGGCGTTGTTGTGCCCTCTTCACGACTGTCTTGGTGTGTTTGGACCATGATAGTTTGTTAGTGGACACAAAGGATCCATTCCACTATAGCCCAGTTGATGTGAATGGGAGCGTGCTTAGCCCTCCTTTTCCTGTAGTCTATGATCAGCTCCTTTATCTTGCTCACGTTGCGGTAGAGGTTGTTGTCTCTCACCTCCTCCCTATACGCTGTCTCGTCGTTGTCGGTGATCGTCGGCAAACTTAATGATGGTGTTGGAGTCGTGCTTGACCACACATTCGTGGGTGAACGGGATAGAGGAGGGGACCTTGCACTCACCCTTGAGGGGCCCCCATGTTGAGGATCACAGAAGCAGAAGTGTTGTTGTCTACCCTTACCAACTTGGGGTTGGCCTGTCAGGAAGACCAGGATCCAGTTGCAGAGGGAGCTGTTTAGTCCCAGGGTCCTTAGCTTAGTGGTGAGCTTTGAATGTGCTATGGTGTTGAATGCTGAGCAGGAATCAATGAACAGCATTCTCACATAGGTGTTCCTTTTGTCCAGGTGGGAAAGGGCAGTGTTTGAGCTGTATGCAAATTGGAGTGGGTCTAGGGTGTCCGGGATCATGATTGATGTGAGCAGCAGTGTGCAGCGTTTTCCATTCTGTTTTCCATGAGTTTGCCTACAAACTCCAGCACCTGCGGAAAGTAGATGGATGTGTGTATGTTCTTCAGTTGACCAGCCTTTCAAAGCACTTCATGGCTCACATCAATACCACCATCCCTGAAACCCTAGACCCACTCCTAAGCGACTTTGAGCGTCGGTGCCAGGCTTGCCGGTTCCAGTATCTCAGAAACGGCCGGCCTCCTGGGCTTTTCGCGCACGACAGTGTCTAGGGTTTACCGATAATGGTGTGACAAAAAATACAAATCCAGTCCGAGGCAGTTCTGTGGGTAAAAACAGCTTGTTGATGCGCGGTCAAAGGAGAATGGAAAGAATCTTGCAAGCTAACGGGCCACAAACAGGAAAAAAATGGCGCAGTACAACAGTGGAAAGTCACTGAGCTCTTCATTAAGGCCATTCTACTAACAATGTTTGTCTATATAGATTGCATAGCTGCGTACTTTAATTGTATACACCTGTCAGCAATGGGTGTGGCTAAAATAGCCAAATCCACTATTTTAAGGGTTGTCTACATACTCTTGTGTTTTGATGCAGTGCATTCGGAAAGTATTCAGACCTCTCGACTTTTCCACATTTTGTTACGTTACAGCCTTATTCTAAAATGGATGAAATTGTTTTTTCTCCATCAATCTACACACAATACCCAATAATGACAAAGCAAAAACAGTTTATTTTTAATACATTTGCCAAATTTCTAAAAACCTGTCACATTTACATAAGTATTCAGACCCTTTACTCAGTACTTTGTTGAAGCACCTTTGGCAGCGATTTACAGCCTCAAGTCTGCTTGGGTATGATGCTACAAGCTTGGCACACCTGTATTTGGGGAGTTTCACCCAATCCTCTAAAGCTCTGTGGGTGGATGGGGGAGTGTTGCTGCACAGCTATTTTCAGTTCCAGGCTCTGGCTGGGCCACTCAAGGACATTCCAAGACTTTTCCCGAAGCCACTCCTGCGTCGTCTTTGCTGTGTGCCTAGGGTCGTTGTCCTGTTGGAAGGTGAACCTTCGCCTCAGTTTGAGGTCATAACCTGCTCCAGAGCGCTCTTCATCAAGGATCTCTCTGTTTTACTCCGTTCATCTTTCCCTTGATCTTGACTAGTCTCACAGTCCCTAAAAAAAAGTCCCCACACATAATGCTGCCACCACCATGCTTCACCGTAGGGATTTCCGTAGTGATTTCCTCAAGACATGGCACTTGGCATGCTGGTTTCATCAGACCAGAGTTTTGTTTGAGAGTCCTTTAGGTGCCGTTTGGCAAACTCCAAGCGGGCTGTCTTGCTTTTTACTGAGGAGTGGTTTCTGCCTGGCCACTCTACCACAAAGGCTGGAGTGCTGCAGAGATGGTTGTCCTTCTGAAAGGTTATCCCATCTCCACAGAGGAGCTCTGTCAGAGTGACCATTGGGTTCTTGCTGTTCTCCCTGCCCAAGGCCCTTCTCCCCCGATTGCTCAGTTTGGCCAGGCGGTCAGCTCTAGGAACCTCCAAGAATGATTGAGGCCACTGTGTTCTTGGGGACCTTCAATGCTGCAGAAATGTTTTGGTACCCTTCCCCACATCTGTGCCTCGACAATCCTGTTTTGAAGCTCAGACAATTCCTTCGAACTCATGGCTTGGCTTTTGCTCTGACATGCACTGTCAACTGTGGGACTTTTTATATACACAGGTGTGTGCCTTTCCAAATGTTCAATCAATTTAATTTACCACAGGTGGACTGAAGGATGATCAATGACTCTATTGACTTGGGGCGGCAGCGTAGCCTAGTGGTTAGAGTGTTGGACTAGTAACCGGAAGGTTGTGAGTTCAAACCCCCGAGCTGACAAGGTACAAATCTGTCGTTCTGCCCCTGAACAGGCAGTTAGCCCACTGTTCCCAGGCTGTCATTGAAAATAAGAATTTGTTCTTAACTGACTTGCCAGGTTAAAAAATAATAATAATAATGGAAACAGGATGCACCTGAGCTCAATTTTGACTCTCATAGAAAAGGGTCTGGGAATGCTTGTGTAAAAGGTAGATTTTCAAAAATGTCTAAACCGGTTTTTGTGTGTAGATTTGATGAGGACAACAATTAATTTAATACATTTTAGAATAAGGCTGTAACGTGGAAAAAGTCAAGGGGGTCTGAATGCTTTCCGAATGCTCTAAAGATAGTTTGAAAATAAATATATATCATTGGCTGGCACTGGAGAGTGGATTAGCTACAGTATGTTGATGAGTTGGTGTTTGACTGTTTCAAATTTACTCTGGTGGGTTTTTCTTATCTGTCAACTCCTAATGTGATATGTAATCAGCCTACATTTGAAATATCATGAATGATATCTTCTAATTAGTTCCTCTATTGACTTATTGTGAAATTCTGAATTTAGCAGATTAGGTTTTTTCTTTCCTTCTTTTGCAGAACTCCGTCCTCCTCGCCCTCTCCAATCTAGAAAGCTAGTGCAAACCCCCATGAGGAGGCTGCGGAGGAGGGGATGCAGGCCAGGAGTAGTTGGCCTTGAGATGGGCAGGGGTAGAGGGAGGGGGAGGGGCAGGGACTCCAGTGTTCAGCTGCGGCCACCTTCCCCCTATAGACTGCAGCTATCTCCATCTAGAGAAACTTTGACCTATGCTCAGGCCCAGAAGATGGTGGAGGTGGACCTGGATGGAAGGCTTCACAGGATCAGCATCACCGACCCTCTGCCAGTCATCACAGAGGATGAGATGATGGCTCAGGACATTGTTGAGTGCAACAGTAACAAAGAGAACAGCGAACAAACCCAGAGCAGAGCCAGACCAGGGCGCAAACCTCCCAACCCAAAAGGCCGCAGGAGGGAAAGCAAAACCTCATCTCACCAGAGCCGACGTTCTGGTAGTCAGCAGTACACTCAAAGCCACACCAATTCCTCCCAACACCCTTCTCACCAAAGCCCTCTCCCTGAGCCAACCTTCCGCGTGCTTGACTGTCTGTGTCCTTTAGACACACCTCCCCTACCTGTGGCCTACTACCGTTTCGTAGAGAAGTCAGGGGAGGAGCAGGACTGTGAGGCAGAGTACGACATGGACGAGGAGGACCTGGCCTGGCTGGAGATGGTCAACCAGAAGAGGGTATCTGATGGCCACGCGTCCGTCTCCCCGGACACCTTTGAGCTGCTGATCGACCGTCTGGAGAGGGAGTCCATCCTGGAGTCACGGAGCCAGGCCCTGTCACAGAGTGCCATAGACGAGGATGCCTTCTGCTGCGTCTGCCTGGACGACGAGTGTCTCAACAGCAACGTCATCCTGTTCTGTGACATCTGCAACCTGGCCGTCCACCAGGAGTGTTACGGTGTGCCCTACATTCCTGAGGGCCAGTGGCTGTGCCGCTGCTGTCTGCAGTCCCCCTCGCGCCCTGTGGACTGTGTGCTCTGCCCCAACCGGGGAGGTGCCTTCAAACAGACTAGTGATGGACGCTGGGCCCACGTTGTCTGTGCCATATGGATCCCAGAGGTGTGCTTTGCCAACATGGTATTCCTGGAGCCAGTGGAGGGGGTGAAGAACATCCCCTCAGCCCGCTGGAAGCTCACCTGCTACCTGTGCAAGCAGAAAGGCCGGGGCGCGTCCATCCAGTGCCACAAGGCCAACTGTTACCGGGCCTTCCATGTCAGCTGTGCCCAGAAGGCTGGCCTCTTCATGAAGATCGACCCGGTCCGGGAGACTGGGGTCAACGGAACCACCTTCTCTGTGAAGAAGACTGCCTTCTGTGAGAATCATTCCCCAGTCGGGTCACGGCGAGATGGGTCAGGTGATGAGGCGGTGGAGGGAAGGCTGGTGGGAGGCAGGGGGAACAGGGGTCAAAGGTCATACACTCAGAGCTCCCCGGCACCGCCCAGTAAAAAGACTCCCAAAGGCCAGAAGAAGAAGAAAGGAAAGAAGAGCCTAGCTGGTCAGACGACCCGTCGCTCTGCTGTGCCTGTGCTGCTGGTGCCTCAAATCCCCTCTCACAGGTCTGACTTCAGACACCCCTTCTCCTAACACACCACTTCCAGTAACAGTAGTTTTCCCTTCTAAACTATATTTGCTTGTAGAAAGCACGTTTGTGTATTTATTTAGCTTGTTTAATGTAACAGTACAGCTGCCTTATACTAACTATTAATACACCACCTATACGGTGGAAGGATGCCGTATGATTAACAGTTATTGCTATGTCGTAAACAGGCTGAACAAGATTTGCATTGGGGTTGCTGTCCAGAGGAAGAACCAGTTCATTCAGAGGCTTCATAACTACTGGCTGCTGAAACGTCAGTCCCGAAATGGCATGCCTCTCATTCGGCGCCTGCACTCGCATCTGCAGGCTCACAAGACTGCTGAGCAGGTCAGGAAGATGCAGGGAGAGAGAGACCTAAAGTCAATTATAGATCTCATGTTGATGGTAAAATAGAAATTGTGAAGCTGAATGTGTGTGTGCATGTGTTCAGAGGGAACCAGATGAGAAGCTTTGTGCGGCGAGGGAGGAGCTACGGTACTGGCAGAAGTTGCGGCAGGACCTGGAGAGAGCCCGGCTCCTGGTGGAACTTGTCCGCAAGAGAGAGAGACTAAAGAGAGAGCAGGTACTGTTTCAGTCAGAGGACAAAATGTCAATATATATTCATGAGTTACCATCTGCATATACCGTATGAAAATAATTAACTTTTACAATCACTGTATCGTTCTTATGTCTTTCCTTAAACGACTCTGCACCCTTTTTATATTCCCTCTTTCTCTCCCCCTCCCTCTTTCTCTCCCCCTCCCTCTTTCTCTCCCCCTCCCTCTTTCTCTCCCCCTCCCTCTTTCTCTCCCCCTCTCTTTCTCTCCCCCTCCCTCTTTCCCTCCCCCTCTCTCTTTCTCTCCCCCTCACTCTTTCTCTTTCTCTCCCCCTCTCTCTTTCTCTCCCCCTCTCTCTTTCTCTCTCTCCCTCCAGATGAAACTTCAACAGGCTGCTCTGGAGCTGAAGTTGACCCCAGCGTTAATACTGCTGCGTTCCACCCTGGACCAGCTTCAGGAGAAGGACGCAGCACAGATTTTCTCTCAGCCTGTCAATCTAGCAGAGGTTAGTAGGGTTAGATAAATGGGTCACTTTTTGCATTGATTTAAAATTCAGCAAGTAGTGCTGCAGTTGTCTCCTTCTTTTCTTGAATAGTCTGTTAATTTGTATGTTTTTAATTGAAGGTGCCAGACTATCTGGAGTTCATCTCCAAGCCCATGGATTTATCCAGCATGCGTGCCAAACTGGAGGCCCATGCCTACTGCTCCACAACCGACCTGGAGGGGGACTTTAACCTCATGGTGTCCAACTGCCTGAGGTACAACTCCAAGGAGACCGCGTTCCACCGAGCCGCCTTGCACCTACGGGAGGTGGGAGGAGCCGTCCTCCGCCACGCCCACAGACAGGCGCAGAGCATCGGGTTGGACCCCAGCACGGGCATGCACCTCCCAGACTCTCCTAACAAGCATGGCTTCTACCAATGCACCTGGGAGGACGGTGAGCAGAGCACACCAACTGGGTTGGCCTTGGAATGGCTTCCTGTGAAAAATATGCCTTTTCACAATCGTAAAACACATAAGAAAGAATTATTATTTATAGAAATTCAATCGCGCATTTCATTGCAGAAATGAATTTTTCTCATCCTTCATCTCATCTACCTGTTCTCTCTTTTACGGCCTTTGTGTTCTATACAGTGGACTCTCTCCTGGATCCAGACAACAGGCTCCACCTGTCCACAGAGGAGCAGCTGAAGGCCCTGCTGGAGAAGCTGGACATGGTGGCATCCATGCGCTCCAGTGGAGGACGAACCAAACGCATCCGGCTGCTACGTAGAGAGATCAACACGGTCACGCACAAACAACAGCGCTCACAATCGCACAACGGGAAAGAAGAAGAGGAAGAGGAGGAAGAAAATGGAAAGAAGGACAATGTGGAGAACAGTCCTTTAACATCAGCCTCTACTCCGGGGAAAGGTAAAAGGGATGTACTTTGATTGTTCATGGGCTTGTTGCTGTCCAACTCTACTAGTCTTTCTGGTATGGATGTGTTAGTTTAATTAGCTAATGATTTTGCTGTTGTGCATTTCTGATTTTATTATTCTAACAAAGTGAATGCATGTTTCCTTCTTGCAGATGCCTCTCCACCAACACTAGAGTCTTCATGCCCAGCGTCGTCCCCCCTGCCAGGCGATGCCCCACCTGAGCCACCCGTACTGGGCCTTGTGACCGCAGGGCGAAGGTCACCAGGGCGCTCTTACAAACGCCAGAGATCCTCTCCGAGTGGGGGAAAAGGGCAGAGTGATGATGATGCTGAAGTTGAGGAGACAGCGACACCGTGCAAACAGAAGGAGGATTCTGAAAAGTTCTCTCCTTCACAGACTCCCAGTCCCCCCACTAACGCCTGTCCTTTGATTGGAGTTGGACGGCGGACATCTGTTCTGTTCAAGAAAGCTAAAAATGGAGCGAGACTGGCAAAGATTAGAGCAGCTCAGTTACAGTATGTAGGGACCACTGAGGGTAAAACCAATGGATTGGACAGTTCCCCCACCACTATAAAACCTCCCAGTGAGACTGGCCTTTCCACCCCTGCCCCTCCCCCCACTCCCTCCTCACCATCATCCCACCGCCTGAGGTCCAGAGGGCCCAGCTCTGACAGCGAAGGAGACAAGCCCCTCCCCCTTGTCAAAGTAGAAGGTAGATACAAAAAATGTTATTTGCATTTGCTCTGTCATTTCATTAAAGCTGTAGGCAATGAGTAATAAGTTATTACTTGTTATTAAGGAAACCATGTCTTTACCCTTTATTTGTGAGTTGCATAAGGGAAGAGAGGGGTAGATCATAATGATGACGCACATAATTTGTATTCTACTAGGCTTTACAAATGGTCTAGGAAAGCACAAAGATGACTCCTCAGACATAGCATCCAATGACCAAAAACATAGGTGAGGATCCCACTAAACACATGATACCTCTGAAATGGAGATTGATTTCCAAGATGGATATGTTCAGAAATAACATACCTCTTTCCTTTGTTCTGTCTATGGATGAAGTGTCCCCCCGCCACCCAAACGCAGCCGTGGTAAACCAGCTCTGGCTAAAGTCCCAGAGAGCCAGAATGGAGGCTCAGGTGAGTGTGTTCAGGCACCATAGACCTTAGGGTCAGACAAAATAGCTCCAGTAAATCGTGTATTGGCAAATATAGATTTATACATTATAGTAAGTCCTGTAAAATTCTAAAAATCATTACAGAAAATAATTTTTCCATCTCAACCATTTCCATTTTTCCAGTTCAACATCCCACATCTTTGTGTTTGTGCTCAGGGGGAAGTATGCTTTTGCCCTTTGATAGTGACACAGAGCTCACACCACTTGACCTGGTCTGGGCTAAGTGTCGTGGATATCCATCATACCCAGCAATGGTGAGAACATGACTTCAGTCACTTCATTGCAATAAGAGGGTTGGCCTGATTTTCAATATTTTTGGGGGGTTGGCACAAGCAATGGTTGATAAGTTTAACCTTTTATTTAACTAGGCAAGTCCGTTAAGAACAAATTCTTATTTACAATGACGGCCTAAGAACAGTGGGTTAACTGCCTTGTTCAAGGGCAGAACGACAAATTTTTACCTTGTCAGCTCGGGGATTCAATCCAGCAACCTGTCAGTTACTGGCCCAACGCTCTAACCACTAGGCTACCTGCCGCCCCGATGTAGTTCAGCGAGTTGGTTTTGCATGACTCGTTTCCCGAGGTGGGTGTAGTTTTCATTTTATGAGCAATGGAATGGTCTAAAATGTGCAAACCCTGCCCAATCGGCCAATGCAAAACCAACTTGCCTATTGTTGTACCACAGAGACTAACAGGGTACATAAACTGCCAATGTATTTCCCCAGGTTGTTGACCCAGACATGCCTCAGGAAGGGCTTCTTCACAATGGCATCCCCATCCCCGTGCCTCCTGGGGACGTGTTAAAACTGGGGGAGCGGAGGCAGAAGGAGACCGGGGAGAGGCACTACCTTGTGCTGTTCTTCGACACCAAAAGGACCTGGTAAGAAATTCAAGACGAGTGTTCTGCCTAAAGTTTAGTCTCACATTAATTAGCTATGGCAGTTTTTTGGGGAAGTTGATGTGTGTCTATTGATTGCTTCTATTGTATGTTTTTGTGTTCTTTTGAACCCTCTTTCTTCCTTTTAGGCAATGGCTGCCACGGGACAAGTTGCTGCAAATGGGGATGGATGACACGGTGGACAAACTGCGCCTGATGGAGGGCAAGAAGCCCAGCGTCCGCAAGTCTGTACACACGGCATACGACCGTGCCATGATACACCTGAACCACGTTATCAACCACGTCAAGGGGAACCTCACTTTCAACCCCTCCAATTTTATATGAAGGATTTTAGTGTCAGTCTGCAAATCCACTGCAAGCTGTCTGGCTAGGACTGCTCAAACCCTCACCAATAACACCAATCTTCAGTGAGAAAATAACATTTGCTTCATTCATTTACTAGAAGGTGGACATGGAATTTGAGTGGTTCAATATACAGTTTTCTTAAATAATTAACTTTCTTCTCAAATAATATTCCTATTGGATTGTCAACATTGCTATACACCATTTTGCTATGGGGAAACTTAAGTTAACAATTCTAATTTAGAAAAATAAAAGCAAATGGAATGGACAACATTATTGGCAGGAGCTAATACTTTGTTGTCTTTAAGTTAACTGAAAAATAATTAGCTTGCTGCACCGTTCTACTGGCAATTTGTCCTACGCTTCAGCTGCAGACTTCTTCAATGTTTGAGTGGTGCCGATCTCTCCATAGGTTTTTGTTGGGATTCAGTTCTGGACGTATCACTGGCCACTCCAGAACAGTTCACTGTTTTATTCTTGAATCATTCCTGGCTGCTTTTTGATGTGTATTTGAGTTGTTCTGCTGGAAGACCCACAACCTTCAACAGAGACTCAGTTTTTGGACACTGGATTGAACATTGTACTCAAACACCTGATAATCTCATGATTTGATGATGTCTTGTACACATTCAAGGACCCCAGAGGCAGCAAAGCAACCCCAGGCGTAATTTTTATTTATTTTTTAAGTTCAATGGGGCTTTCTGGTCTCTTTCAGGAGTGGGGTCTTCCTATGTTTACCAATGACCAAATTATGCATTCAAAGAAAATAACACCCTCCCTAGACTCAAACATGGGGAAGGTGTGGGGTTGCTTTGATGCCTCCGGTACGTAGGGCCTTGAATGTTTACAAGGTGTTTTGGAGTACAATGTTCAACTCAAGTGTCCAAAAACTGGGTCTCTTTTGAAGGGTGCAGGTCTTCCAGCAGGACAACAACCCAAACACACATCAAAAAGCACCCAGAAATGTACTGGAATCCCATCCAAAACCTATGGAGAGATCGGCACCACTCAAACATTACAGAACAGTCTGCAGCTGAAGAGTGAGCCAAATTGCCAGTAGAACGGTGCAGCAAGATCATTTGTGGTGTTATTTGCAGTCAACTTGGCCAAAGGCTGTGTGACCAAGTATTAGCTTGTAGATGTCAATAATGTTGTTCATGATATTTTGCTTTTATTTTCAGAAAAAAATCAATTGTAAACTGAAGCCCCCCAAAAAAAAATGGTTCTGCAATGTTGACAATCCAATAACTTTTGGAAATCAATGTTTTCTTTGGTAATTTCAACTTATTTTAGAAGACTGAGAATTCTTTAAGAAAAGTGCAAGGGTGCCAATATATTTGTCTGCAACTACCTAAAATGATTGATGATCTGATTGACTCTGACTTTTTTTGGGGGGAATGTTATAATTTTGGAAATTGGGGGGAAATGTGAAAGGAGTAAGTTCCTAAAAGACATGGATTTTAGGATATATTTTTTTTAAGATACAATCTGATTACTCATTGATTACTTTTTAGTACTTTACACAACCACTCTGTTGCAATGAGTCTAGTAATAATATACATTTTGTTTTAGCCAGAAGTCAATCAAGACAAAGAAAGTCATTGTATATATTTTATCCTCAAAGGGGATTTGCTTGATTCAAAGCATATTCAGATTTGTCATTGAAATGCCATGCTTCTTATACATTTTTACACATTGATGCTATTTCTGGGTTTATTTCTTTTTTTTATATGAAATGGTGGTGGTGTGCTTGTTGCAGCTATTTGATGGAACAGGACTTTCGAATGTCTCGTCATGACTTAGGAAATGGGTCACTGCAACCACTTTAAGGTCAATAACTTGGGATTCCAGTCAGTGGCAAGATGTGATTTGCAAACCCTCCAATGACTTGAAAAGCACAATGTTAGTTTGAAATGGTTTGTAGATTGAGCTCTGAAGCCATAGGTATGAAGAAAAAAAAAGAAAATAACTTGGTTATGTGCATATTTGTATATATGTAAATGTCTGTGTTTATAATACACAAAGTAATTTAAGGAATGCAAAAAAATCTAAATATTAGATTTTAATTTATATTGTGACAATTGAGTCTGTTATTTAAAAAAATAAATATTGAAAAAGATGTAGGAAGCTTTGTAGCTCTTTGTATCAATGTTTCCTAGTGGTCAGTTGGCACAAAACCCTGTAGTTGTCTAGGCATAAGTGCACTAGCCTACTAGCCTGTTTATTAAGTGGCTCAAAGGAGTTCTGGATCTTGTAATTTGAATTATACCACAAGATCTAAAATCTGTCAAACAATATTTTCTCAAATAAATATTGTTTAAAACGGTTGTTTGTTTTCAGTCTTAATCTAACATGCAGTTATAAAATGACAAGGTGGTTTGTGCAACCTGGGATTTATTTAGGAACTCACTGAACATAACAGTCAAATCAGGTAAGACTGAACCTCCACCATTCATGAAATAACACATCATAGTTGATCCCGGTATCCGCTGGGAGAATTTGCAGCAAGTGTCTTTAAATAAAGAACTCCACAAATTGGAACTCCAATCTAGGACCTGTGGGCCAGAAAAAGCATTTAGCCTTCAAGTACTTTACTCTGGTAATTCTCAAATAACAAATATTACAGTGTGGGGAGAAAATGTGTCTCACAGATGTAAAAATTTTATGGATAGAAAACTGAATGTTTATTACCAGAGCATTATTTACAATCTAAACTGCAAAGACAACATGCCAGTCAAACAATTGTATCAACTGAGAACAATGAACATGTAGAGAGGTGATGTCATGGACTATCCAGACACATACAAGAGTGGTAATCCTTCCAATTCCAGTTGTCTAGAGGATGCGATTTCAAAATAAGACATTGATACATTTAAATTCTGTTCATGCCACCAATAACCAAACTTTTTCAAATTAATTTCCTATTTGTCATCCGGTCAACATTAAGGTTTCTAGCAATAAGTATGATGGCAAGGCATTTGAAAAGAAATTCAGGAGTAGTTCTAGGTAGTCCTTCCTTTCATTTTTGTAATGTGCTACAGTGTCAATGACCACAAAAGCTTGAATTGCAATAGTTGTATGTAATGAGTCAGATATTATGCCTTCGAGAAGAGTTCTCACCTTTGTCACAATAGAATAAAACAATATAAAAACAATTAGATATTATTGAAAGTTCCACCACTAGCGAATTTTAAAATGTTTGCTTTCTCCTTAGTTTTCCTGACCAAGTTGGAACCTAAAAGCACTAACACAGTTACTAAACATGCCTTCTTATAAAGGTACAGAAATAATAGAGTCAGTTTCAAGAAGGCAAGTCATCCTTCAATAGTCCAGTGGTCAAAGTTCAATGAAGTCCAAAAAGATGTAGGATGTGGTCAGTGCCAAACACCTCTTCTAGTAGAACCGGTGTATAAACTGTTGACAGAGAGGAATAGCCAGGGCTAGATCAGCTCTATAGTAGAGACGCAAAGCCATTATCTGTGGAGTCCTGCTGGTCAGACTTGCGGGAGCTTTTGCTGGGGTTGGGCGTGGTTGAATACTTGGGTGGGTATCGGATAAAGAGACGGTCCTCCTCCTTCTTGATCCAACGTAGAAGCTTGGTTATTGCGTTAATGGCACGGGCCTTAGTCACCAAGGGGCTGAAGCAAGTGTACAACTCAAATTTACTTGTGACCTACAGAGAAATGGACAGAGCATGAAATTAGTTGACTTAGCAGGTCCATTTCAACTATTATTAATTGTCTATTCATTTAGGTATGGATTGTATACTGCAATTCAGCTCTTAGTTACCAATGTTCTACATCATGACAATAAACTAAACCTTAAATATATAAGTTTCAAATTCCTTCAAATTACTGTTGTGTTCCATTGAGCCGAAAGGTATGCAACATGAACGCTAGCAACAATCCATCATAGCTCAAATACTGCAATGTAAACTCTGGAACAGAATGCAAGTTTGTGAGACCCTAGCTTCCAGACTAAAACAAGTTTCAGTCAATAGACCTGCCCATAGTAGCACTACGTGTATATTCCCTGTGGGCGTGACATACCCAGGCCAGCAGGGTTTCCCTCTCTGCCACGTGGTAGATGAGCTTGAGGGGCCGGGAGGAGCTGTGGATGCGACTGTGCATGTAACGGTACAGGTCCAGCAGCCGCATCCTCTCCTCCTCCGTGCTGTAGGGAGCCTCCATCTCTGGGCTGAAATCAACAGCACATCAAACGTCTTAAACAAGGACAGGGTAAGGACAAGGACCTTAGATATTATGCAGTGTAAATATCGGCCAATTGTATACATCAGAAAGAAATTGCCATAGAACAGTGTGTTTGGAAAAATAAAACATGTTTGCTTCTCCCACTCTGATCATGCTGCTCTAACGTAAGTCAGACTGTTAGCCTTTCAATAACTCAGTTTGCAAGACACAGCATTGCATGGTGAGTATTTATTTCCCCTGTTTTATTAAATTTTGGAAGTTGGTTCTCACTGGTTCAGCTGGTCTAATAAGAAACCCAAAGATGGCAATCAAAATAATTAAGAAATAATTGAAGTCATGCTTCACTTACAGTGAGAGTGATACAATCTTATCAGTATCATCATGGATATCATGCACTTTCAATGCATATGATTCTGTAATGTTAATATGGCCATCATAAGCAATAGGCCTACTGGAGGCTGCATGTGATCCGACCTGCGGAGGCACATATTTTGATGTACTACACACCACAAGAGGTTGGTGGCATCTTAATTGGGGAGGACGGGCTCCTGGTAATGGCTGGAGTGTAATCAGTGGAATGGCATCAAATACCTAGAACATGGTTTCCATGCCATTCCATTCGCTTTGTTCCAGCCATTATTATGAGCCCTCCTCCCCTCAGCAGCCTCCTGTGCTACACATTTTAAATTTAATTTAACCTTTATTTAACTAGGCAATAAGAACAAATTCTTATTTTCAATGACGGCCTAGGAACAGTGGGTTAACTGCCTGTTCAGGGGCAGAACGACAGATTTGTACCTTGTCAGCTCGGGGATTCGAACTTGCAACCTTTCGGTTACTAGTCCAACGCTCTAACCACTAGGCTACCCTGCCGCCCCACATCTCCCCTTTGACATTACTTTTTGAGTAATTATGTTTGTAGGCTAATCTTTCTGCGCATTAACACAGAAATGCAGAACCACTATTTTGTTAAAACATGCAAGAAAGTAGTAAAATGACAAAGACAGATGTGAATAATTCATAATCATTCACTGGGTGAAGGTTATACAGGCACAATCAAAACATACCACCTACCTGGTGAACTGGGTGAGCTGCTTGTGGTTGTCTGGGACATCAAAGGGCTTGTACATGAAGTGCCTGAGGTCTGAGACACCCACCTGGCTCACGCTGTAGGAGTGGGCATTGGCAATGAGCCTCAGAGAGCTCTGAGCCAGCATGGCCAACTCTATCCTCCTCTTACACTCTGCCACCGCATAAAAAGCCTCCTTATCCGTGGAGAGCAGCAGCAGACACACAGTGCATTCTGGGGGGTCCAGGTAGGAGATGTAGGCATAGAAGTAACAGTCAGGGTTAAAGAGAGGCAGGCAGATGGGAGTCCAGATCTCTCCAGCCTGGAAGGCAGAGGAGGCCCCAATGAGGTTGAGCAGCAGGTGGACATCAGCAGGCTCCAGCCTGGTGTCCTCAATCACCGTCTTCTCCTGGACAATGGTGAGCAGCTGGTTCTTGGCAATGAGGATGGAGAAGACCAGGTTTGGGGTGATGGCCTTCTGTAGGATCTGGCTGAGGGAGTCCCTGAGAGAGGAAGTCAGGGGCAAGCAGTGCACCGCTGCCAGCAGGAAGCTGGGGTCTGAGTCCACCAGGTTGAGGAGGCCATCCAGGATCTTCTCGGAGCCGGCCAGTAGTCGCCGCAGGTCATAGTTCTTCTTGTGTTCGAAGATGCGTGTGATGCTGGCCTGGGTGAGCATGCTGATGATCTGGTAGTAGACGTACAGCAGCTCAGCACGCAGCTGCTGCTCTGACTGACGGCTGCTTGACACAGACACCAGCACCAGAGGACCCTTCTGCATGAACACCACCGTGTGCCCGTCTGAGGGAAGAGTAGAGGTAGAGACACAGGGAAACATCATGATGTAAAGCTGTACAGAAGGAGCCAAGTATGATACAAAAACACCTATAGTAACTTATTGTCATAGTCAAGAATGTAAGGAAATTCTAGAAATGCTCACCTGAGTAGACAGAGCGGATCATGTTGTCACTACTCTGGACAAAGGACACCAGTGCCATCATGACTCCCATGGTGGACGACAGGGCCTCTTCACTGCCGTAGCGGGAGTAGATTGGTTTCCCTGCCTCACTCAGGACAAACACATGCTTCCTGTGCTGCCTCCAGCTCTCAGCCATCACGTCTTCATCACGGTAGGATGGGGGGGCCTCTGGGGTGCCAGTCTCTGAAAGTGTAGAGGACATCCCCTTCACTCCCATATCTTGTTCCTCCAGTTTACCTCTGGCCAACATAGTGACCACAAACTCCCCTGAGTCGTCCTGCACATTCTCAGCTGAAGATGAAGCCTCTTCTGGCACAGTCTCTGGTTGACCACCTGAACTGTTATGATAGTCTGTTTTATTGCACTCATCAGTCTCTTCATCTTTTACCTGGTCAGGAGCCGGTTCTAGTTCCTGGTCAGGGACCGGTTCTAGTTCCTGGACAGGGGCCGGTTCTAGTTCCTGATCAGGGGCCAGTTCTAGTTCCTGGGTCCCCTCCTCACCCATAGTATCTGATGGAGGTGGATTCTTAGGCTCCTCTAAAGTCACATTGGTGCCGTCGTCTCCTCCCACTGGCCCAGCAGGCTCAGGAACTGTGTGATTTTCAGAGGGCAGAGCAGGAGTAAGATCAGCAGAACCTGAAAATCACACAAATGAACTCGGTAAAATAATTACAAACACTGCTGATCCCCCTACTTACTGAGTGGAGGCATGTCAAGATCAGCTGGATGTCATTAAAGATGAGCTAACTTTCATTATAGATTAGATATTACATGCTATTAGAAAGGCATTTCATTACCAGTTGACAGTGTGCAGTCAGAGGATGGATTCTCACTCTTTATCTTCTCCATCTCTCCCTTTTCTTGATTGTCATCTCTCTCCATGTTGACATCACAAACACTGTAAATCACAGAAAAGGAAGCATTCATTGGCATACTATTCATTCATTTGATATTCAGTTAACAGTAACAGACATACTACAACAGCACACCACTAGCGTTCGAGCTACGCAGCTAGCCACAAACTGGTAATGCAAGTAACTAATGCCCTTGATAGACGGACAAGCCTAAAATGGGTCATTATGGAGTACCTTGGAATATGTAATACCTTCCTAATATTGAGTTGCGCACCCCATTTGCCCTCAGAACAGCCTAAATTAGTCAGGGCATGGACTCTACAAGGTGTCAAAAGCGTTCCATAGGGATGCTGGCACATGTTGACTCCAATGCTTCCCACAGTTGTGTGAAGTTGGCTGGATGTCCTTCAAGTGGTGGACCATTATTGATACACACAGGAAACTGTTGTGTGAAAAACCCAGCAGCGTTGCAGTTCTTGACACACTCAAACAGTGCGCCTGGCACCTACTAACATACCTGGTTCAAATGCACTTAAATATTTTGTCTTGCCAATTCACCCTCTGAATGGCACATATACACAATCCATGTCTCAAGCCTTAACCTGTCTCCTTCCCTTCATGTACACTGATGGAAGTGAATTGACACAGCATTGGTCTGTCTATGTCATGGTAAGTGCAGGTGTTCCTAATTTGTTGTACACGCAGTGTGTGTTTAGTTTTGGTAACAAACACTCACGGACTAGCTAGCATCTTGATCAGATTAAAGCCCCTGCAGTAGGAACATATTTAAGTAACGTTAGCCGTTTGTTACTGGCAACATTAGCTTTTTTTACTAGGCTTTGAACTTCAACTTAATTTAACTAGCTAAATTAATTTCCTAAAACAGATCAAGCCAATGTGCATCGCTATACAGACCAGAAAACATCACAGTTAACATTAGCTCTAAATTAAAATGCCTTTATCTAGCTAACTGGATTAATACGATTGGCAGGCAAAACAATTTTGGGCTAATGAGTTAACGTTACCTATCTAGCTATCTAACTAAAACTAAATGAAGTACCTAACTAGCTAGATGATTTAGATGTTATTGCAGGCTAAAGCTACCCTCACTACGTAACATCCAGCTAAATACATTCCAGTACTGTACTTCCCAACCCTCCAGTTTGCCGAACACAATAAAGCAGCCAGCTAGTTAACTATAGTAGCTTTAGCAAATACCTAACGTTATCAGTGTAGCTACAATACTAACACAACATGAAATAATGTAACAAACACATTTTACGTTTGGCTATTCCGTTGTTAAATCATCGGGGGAAAGGTATAACTAACTGGTAAACAAGTTGTTTTTCCACTCACAACAGCACATCCATAATCCCAATGGTGACGGGATTCATTGTCCAATGGTAATTTAGATGGAGCAAGTAATAAACCAATGAGGGGAGAAACTCCCTCTCCCACAGACAGGGTACGTTCCAGTGCGCTTTTTTGTTTCGTTTGTTGTTTGTTTACGATTCGTGCTGGTTGCCGTCAATGCGCAGCCATGTACAGACACGATTCCCTAAATCTAGACCAAAAAATATACTTTCGGATTTGACACAGAGGATTCTATTCTCCCCCAAAAGGTAGCTAACTGTACCAAGAGCTAGCTACATGAGATACTGGTTATCTCATTATAATAGTACGGTTATTTGAATTGAAAAGTGTTTCGTGACATAACAGTAAAACAAATATTATTGCATCTGTGACTGAACGTTTCCTCCTCAATCTGTTTGACGAATGGGGTGATTTGAAACAGTCAAGCGCATCACCCGTTGGCTAGCTGTTACGCGTTTAGCCCCTGCTCATATAGCTAGCTATAGTAATCCTCAGTGGTTTAGACAGTTACTCGGGCTTGGTCATATTAACTAACGTTAGCTAGCTGGTTTAGATAAAATATGTTTTTTGACAAAGCATACATTTTGGGTGTTGTTTTATAAAATGGAAGAGCCCTGGGATTTCGAGTTTTTATCCCGCATTGTGGACGGGTTTGTTTCGTTTCTTTCCGAATTTGTTGACGACTGGCTGGCTAATGATATGAGAGTGTCAATATTCAAGATATTGTTTAGTTGGCTCGTTGTCAGTCTCATTGCCATCCATTTCGCTTGGAAATTTTACGGAAACACTGTGAACGATATGTATTACCGACAAGGTAAGTGCTAAACTGGATAGTTATTCATATTCGAATATTTGCCACCATCATCACGTTTAGTTCTATAACGTTAGTTACCTATGTCTGAAAGGCATGCTGCCATGAAGTGCTAGCTAGCTAACTTGTATTGCTTTCTAACGTTTAGGTACTGGTGGAAAGAATGGAGGCACACCTGACACTGCACCTCACAGGAGCGGATGGTAGGTGTCCAAGCATCCATGTCTCCCTCCAGGTACCCCCAAATACTGACTGTTATTCTCCCCAGTCACTATACAGTCTCGTTTATAGGTGTGAACCTTTCCTTGTCTCATATCAGTGAATGGTTGTGATAATGTTTTCTATCTGTCAGGGAGAGTGCGGCAGGAGACAACCTCAAGACACATCGTGAGTGACAGACAGGACATAAGTTGGACTACATTCAATTTGCTCTCTGTCTTATCAGACAGGGTTGCTGAGTAGACACAGACTTGCTAATGTTGTGCCTTTTCAAATGGACTGGAGTTCATTGATGAGGTGGGCCTGTGGATGCTTCCTTTGAGCTGAAGAAGTTTCTCCTTGTTGGTTGTCATGACGATATAACGATATAAACACCATGTAATATGCAAAGATATTCTCTCATATGCCATATCTTTTTTAATCTCATATCTTTTTAAATTTAGCTCTTCTGGATCATGTACAATTTTACCTCATTTTATTGGTGAGACATTCAAATATCCATCTGGCTACATATCCACTGATTGATATAGATTTACATGAAATGTTACTCTAATCTAGACAGAATCTGGAGAGACTCAACAACTGTATGCTGTGAGAGTTGTGGGTTGGTGTGACTGCAGTTATGTTCATAACATATTGTATGAGTAAGGAGCTGTTCAGAGAGATGGTTTCTGTTTTTATTTTTGCTGGAGCAAGGCTACATAGTAATCCATGAAGATTGCGTTGGGGCAATGCTACTGTGGAGAGAGTGGTCAGAGATAGAGGTCTTACATCAAACAGCAGCTTTCCTCAAATTCATATTTCTTACTCTTGACAGCCTGAGCCCTCAATGACTGTCTTTTGATTGTTATGGAAAATATAAAACAGTGAAGACTGGGGTGCGTTCAGTTTGGTTGAACATTTTCTACATTGTTTATCTGTTTGTACTAAATGACACGTTTCCCCAAAACGTTATTGAACAGATTGCGGTAGGTTTGCTCTGTTTCGTGGGTCTGACAGGTTGATGCTTGAAGAAAGTGAGTGACGTATTTAAAGGTAAGCGGCCATGCTGACAGCCTTCCACAACCCAATCTCTCCCTGTTTTTAACTGGCCATTTAGAACAGCACCGTTTCCATTTGATTGAATGTTGGAGTATGTTTTTTTTGTACTGAACGCAGCCCTGTCTTCTGATTGCTGTGAAAATATTAAACAGTGAAGGCCAGTAATGCTTTTTATTGTCTCAGGTACAGGTTGGTACCTGTAGCAGTCCAATGGAGTAGGCACATTGATTGTACATTTTATGTTATGGTCTTGTGCAGTTGATTGGTACATAAATAATTTTGTTTCAAATTCTAATTTCCTAATGTTTTTTTTTTTTCATTGTCTAAAACGATGTCTAGCACACAACTTAGTCCAGCAGATAGGTGACATAAAATGGAAGAATTATGATACAAGTATCAAACTTGGTACACTAATACTAGATACTTTAAGGAACATTTGAATGATTTTTGCAGCCCGGGGAGCTTGTCAGTCAACCATGGTGGCTATTTTTAATAAAATGGCTACCTGTTAGAAGAAAATAGAGTAAAATCATTCCAAACAATATCAAAATAACTAATTTATCTACCCACTATATTACCCCAGATATAGACAAATCTGATCATAAAGTACTCTTAAGACCTTAATAAGGGTCATATTGAGGTCACTTTGACCATAGTCCAGCAGCTATGTGAAAAAATGATAGAGCCACCAAATTTTACACATTGCTAAGGCATGTCTAAATAACTATTTTTGTAGTGCCGTCGCAGATTTTGTCAATTACACCACCCTGGCGTCATTTCCAATATGGCCACTGAAAAATAGGCTAAGAAATCCAAGATAGGGAATTAGTTGGATAGATGTCACCAGGGGTATAATTCAATTCATTTAGACAAGAAGTTTCTGATTTTTGCAATGTTACGAAGATGAAAAAATGCTGCTCTTGAAATATTTTTGACACGTTCATCAAAGGCGATATAAGGGTCCAGAGTAACACCAAGGTCCTTCAGTTTTATTTGAGATGACTGTACAACCATCTAGATTTACTCTGCTCCGGTCAGAGAGCAAGGAGACAGAGCCAAAGTTCACATTTATTATGGACTTGCGGTTGGACATGGTAAAGTTGGATTTGTGTGTGGTTCTGAAACAAAGGAGAGACAAGCAAGTTGCATAATGTAAAAAGGTAAAGGTGATAAGGATGATTATATTAAACAAGGAAAAGTTTTACGTAACTAAAATATACAAGGAAATAGGAAATGTACTTAACACAACTAGAAAGAAACTTGAGTAACGGCGTGACAGGCTCATTCACACCTTCAGTTTGTATTTAAATCCTATCAGGGCAGTCCTGATCATTAGTGACAAGTGTGTGGCATTGAGAAAGAGTCAACAGGTGAAAATCAACTTGGTTGATTAAAGTCATCTCTGTAGTATTAGAGAGGAACATCCAAAGGGAGAGGGATAACTGGACCCAAAATCTGTCTTCTCCAGCAGGTGTTTTTAATTTTTTTTCTCTGGCCAAGCAAGGCATTTTTGTATGGAGATCAATGAGTGTTGAATTTGGTGAACAACATTCACCACTGAGTATAATAGGTTAAATCTGCAATGGCACTATAGCTAGACATCTTTGTTTAGACTTTTACTACGTGTAAAAACTGAAAGGTCTCATAATGGGTTACCTGTCTCTCTCTGCTGGACATAATGCATTCCTATGTAGTTTTACCTATAGTGATGTGTACAGGGCAGGTTTCCTGTCTTTAAAAAAAATGTAATTGACAAAACATATTGCAATCAGTAGACTTCAGGGAACACTCAAATGACTTTCTAGAGTGTTTACATGTAAAACTATTGGAACTAGTCATGGAAAAATTCATTTGACATGTTTTCACCACAAGTTTAAAGGCTAAGTATATATGGCATTTGTGAGCCATTTTGTGTTTTCCAGACCCTCTCAAACATTTGAAACCATCATTGGGCTGGAAGTACCATTTAATTTTCTGGTGACATGTCCAAGTGAATCCTGTCCAATATGGCCCCATGCAGCTGGTTATTGGTCATATGGGAAATTGCAGCCAGGGGGGTAATGGACCAAATCTAATGGCACTATAGCCAAGAATAATGTAGACATGCCCCAGCTGGGAAATTTCTTGGCTCTATCAACAAGTTCAAAATGTTTTCCCATAGTCATTGGACTATGGTCAAAATGACCTCAATATGACCCCCTTGAAGGTCTTTAAGAGACAGAACCAGGGCCACCACCTGTTATAAAATGTTAACAGGAACATTTTATTTGGCCAAATACAATCAGAATGTAAAGCTAATGTGCAAAAAGTTCAGGTCTTTGGGTAAAAGTTCTATAATGAGCTAGTACAGTTGTGCTCTTACCTGAGCAGGGTGAGCGCAGTGTGCAAGTCCTCCTCCTTTCAAAATTGACAGGGCACGGCGTACAGAGTTAAGCTCCTGAATGGTGGCACCAGCACCAGCCAGTCTGCGTGTAACATCCTGTTTCTCTTGAAGAGAGATTGGTGGGACTGGTGCAGGCAAGAGTGCAGACCCTCCTCCTACACACACACACACACGGTATGTACATATTTATGGACAACCTGTAGCTTCAGTGATTCAAATTGAGTAATGACTAGTTTGTGTGACATAGTTACATGATTTAATAGTTTGGTATCAGTTTACCTGAGATGAGTACAAGCAACATGTCATTCTCTGTTAGTGTGCTGACCAGCTCCTTGATACATTCGGCTGCCCTCTGGGCATCAGCATCTGGCAGGTTGTGTTTAGCTCCCTCCATCACTGTGATGCGACTTCCATCCTTCAACAACATCTGGCTGAGGTGTAATTAAAACAGATGAAGAATTAATTGACCAACCAAACCCATCCCACCCACAAACAATCTGGTTCTAGTGTGAGTTGCTTACTCTTTCCCATGCTGCCGTATTGTCTCCTGAATGCCGTGTGGCACACTGATCACTCCTCTCACCAAGTGGTCCCCCACTATCCTCTCTGCCTCGGCAGCCATGCCCAGCACAGCTTTGCCAAAGCCTACCAGGTGAAGGTTGTTCTTTAGCGTGAAGCTGCGTCCATTCACTAGGAGGGTGTCTCCTGTACGCTCCAGACCCCGCCGCATCACAATGTCTGGTTGCACAGCTTCGATAGCCGTAGCAAACACCTCCCGTGCTCGCATGTCCAGTGACATTCTGCAAACTATGGCTCGCCTCACCCCCACAGGGGCTAGTAAAGATAAAGGCCGATACAGGGACACAACACAAGCCATCAGGCTGTCCTTGCAGGGAGCACCTAGCGGACAGGAGAGAAAAGGCAAAAAACATGTTTCTCGATCACAGGATGTACTGTAAATTATGACCACCCCCTTTGCTGTTTCTGCTGTTACTGATTTTACTGGTCATTTACCAAAAGGAGTACACCCAAGAGAATCCAGATAGGTCAACTAGTAGGTCAACTTTGTCACTTGCCTTGAGATGCACACCAAACATGTTGGATAACCCCATAGTCTCTGCATTTCTGAATCCTACAGAGGTTGCCTACCTGTACACCGGGTATGGTGAACCTCTGGATTTCCTCTGTGCTCCGTGTGCGAGCTGTGTATTGCAGAGTCGGGATTAGCACTAAGGCAGTGTGGCAAAATCTGGACAGAGCTCAACTCAAGTTGAATGTGTACCCTATGTGTAATGATTGACTCAAGCCTGACCATAGGGCAGGAAAAGTGAGCAATCTGCGTGTTTGTCTTTTTAGATGTACAAATCAGCTACTACCCAGGGTCAAAGCACACAGCAGTATTCAATTTGAGCAACTGGGTATTACAAATATTGACTGGAATGAGGATAGATCCACCTTGTGGCAGGGTGGATGAGTGCTGCTGAATATTCAAACCTCACTCACATACAGCTGCCAAAATAAAGGAAACACCAACATAACATTTCTTAATAGGGCGTTGGGCCACCACAAGCCACCAGAACAGCTTCAATGCGCCTTGGCAGATTCTACAAGTGTCTGGAACTCTATTGGAGGGATGCGGCACCATTCTTCCATAAGAAATTCCATCATTTGGTGTTTTGTTGATGCTGGAAACCGTTGTCTTAGCGCCGCTCCAGAATCTCCCATAATTGGGTTGAGATCTGGTGACTTGACACATACATACATCATTTAAACCTGATTTATGTTTATTTTGAGACCACCCTTAAAGTAAATGATGGGAAACGACATTACCCTAAGCATGGGATGTTAATTGCTTAATTAACTAATGGAAACCACACCTGTGTGGAAGCACCTGCTTTCAATATACTTTGTATCCCTCATTAACTCAAGTGTTTCATTTATTTTGGCTATTGTACATCACTAATGTCAAGATGGGAAGCACAGTACACAATTTGTTTTCCTTGGCTAGGCTATCACCTGCAAGCTGGTAATGTGATGGGGAGGCAAATGTCTCTCAATGACAACTACCACCACGAAAAAACAAGAGATTTCTAGGTTGCCATTTAAACCATGTTCTCGGAGCTACACGCTTTCAGTGTATCTGAAAATGATTGGATAGGTATTATGGGAATACCCCACCCTGCCCTCTGATTGGATATGTGGTTTCTGTTGCAAATCGTTTTGCAATCGGCGTAATGAATACACCCCAGGGCTAGGGGTCGATTTACATAACCCAATGACTTCAAACTCACCTGCATTGCTACTTCGGTTACTCTGTCTTGACAGTCAGAGCACGTATGACTGATAAGTATTGTAAATGTGAGAATTTCTCTGCTCCATTTTTGTCTGTATCCAAAACCGTTATGATTGCGTCTTCCTAGTTTATAGTCTAGTCTGTGCTCTTATGGTTGTGTGCAAAACATGAACTGACTGTACCGCGATAGTTGTTGTATATCGCGAGAGTTAATACGCGTGTCTGTGGAACTTGCGGGTAGCCGACGTATGGAAGGCGGTGCTTTTTCATGACTCGTGTAACAAGTGTACCAGGAGGTCTTTCTTTACAGTTTTTGAAACACACAGTTCTATATATTTTTTTCTTCAAATAGTGAAGCTCCTATTTTAAAACCACATAAATAGATTATCAGATAATAGATTCAAGTAGAAAACGAGGGTCTGCGCACCCTCAAAGAGCCCATCATGAAGCTGACGGACAATGTGCTGCGGAGCTTCAGGGTTGCAAAGGTTTTCCGAGAAAATTCAGACAAAATCAACTGTTTTGATTTCAGCTCAAACGGCGAAACCATTATTTCTCGCAGCGACGATGACTCCCTGGTTTTATACGATTGCCAGGAGGGAAAGTAAGACATGCATCGAATTCATATTAATCGACAGTTTTTTCCCCCGAGCTGCCTGTTAGGGTAGGCCGACCCCTGTGCTGTAACTAAGATCTGCTCGGTTAGTACTAGTGAGGCCTACTGCGGTATGCAAATTCCCCGGGCTCGAGTGAAGACACGATCGAGAGTTTGAGCGGATGCAGGTCTGGGTTGTTAGCTTGGTAACAAAACTATCAATTGTATTTGATCTTATTTCCCACAAGCGTGTAGTTTGTATATTGTGGAGGTAGAATACATAACGATATTTAACATGTATGTATGTATGTGCTAGTCGAGGTTAGCACTATACGTTGCTGTTTTAACCGCCCGTATTATGATTGTTAATTGGGATTTCAGAGGCTGTTGGCTTTGCTAGAAGTTTCTGTGCCAGCAATCTAACATGGTTCCTTAAATGTTTTTCCTCTCCATCCTGTGCTGGTCCAGACCCAGGCGGACCCTCTACAGTAAGAAGTATGGAGTGGATCTGATCAGGTACACACATGCAGCCAACAAGGTGGTCTACAGCTCCAACAAAATTGATGGTATGTTAGTGAGGCGATTTGTGATCAGTTGGCCTATATCTGTCGATAAGCAGTTGTCCATGTAACTCTGGCCTGGCACATTTCAGGAGTGTAATATTGTATGTATATAGAAGATTGTTCATGGGGATTTCCTGACAGGGCCTGACCGCGTTTATCTCAGCCTGGGGCGGCCATGCTCACCCTGGTCTGAGGTAGTTGTTTGTACAGTTTGAGGGTCCGTGATTCTGCCCGATAAAGGAGCTAACTGTACAAGCCACTGCCTTGCCTAGGGTGGTGTCTACTCATCCGACCTGCCTAGTGCCCATCGCCTCCAGGATCGGAAGCTCTACTTGCTCTCTAGTTGTCTATGGTGATGAATGGGAATGCTATGCTGTCATCGGCCCATAACCCCACGCCTTTATGATAATTGCAGACACTATCCGGTACCTCTCCCTCCATGACAACAAGTACATCCGGTACTTCCCCGGACACAACAAAAGGTGAGGATTGAGACCGAGAAACCCAGTTATCTGAGGGGTAGTTTAGGCTACATTACTGTACTATTACTTGAGTATTGTTTTTTTTTAACAGAGTTTGAGTTTATTTTATTTTTTACATTAATCAACGTTTCAGTAAAAGTGCCAGTTTTAGCCAGCCGGCTCATTTTCAACCGCAGTCCCTGGGAAGGTTATTAAAAACAATTACAATATAGACAATCATTGAGCAGTGAGCACACGCAGAGCAACATAGGACAAGCAAGACGTAGCATACAGACAGAGCAACATAGGACAAGCAAGACGTAGCATACAGACAGAGCAACATAGGACAAAAGGCAGCAAGACAAAATTCATAAAAGCAACAAAGTTTTTCCACACCTCACAAGCTACAGACAACATGGAAATCGGCAATACACCGCTAGGGATTATGATCACATGACATCAGGTGTTTCTCTCAAGGTAGATGTTTCTATACCTTTAACATGAATGTTTCAGAGTGACGGCTCTCTCCATGTCCCCTGTGGATGACACATTTATCTCAGGATCTTTAGACAAGACAATCCGGCTATGGGACCTGCGGTCTCTGAACTGCCAGGTGTGTTCCCTTACTCACTAGGTCTTAGAGGTTGACACAGCAAAATGACGTTGCCATGAAGCGGAACTGCAGATATTACGATGGATGAGATGCACAACTTTGCTTTCACAGTCACACACAGTATCTGCACATGTGCATGAGTTCACTTCACACTTTTTACAATGTGGTAGCCACGGGACCAAAACAGCAGAGAAGTTGAGCCTAGCGCTTCAAAACTGTTCGCTTTCTATGTCATATCGCAGAGTCTACCTTGACCACTCCTTGACATTGCAGATCAGTGGACTCTAGATCAGGGATGTAAACTTGCCACTTTATGTGATATTCACCTTTTTGATCTCAATAGGTCATCCATGGGAAAATTGTAGATCCGTTAAAGAAAGTGCATATATCACCATTGAGCTATAAAAGAGGCACAAACAAATCTTCTCCCTGGGAGAATCTCAATTGCATACTCCTCACGTCCTCTCCTCCTTCTCAAAGCCATTGGAGAAGGTCAGAGGCGTGGGACCTCTGGATATCTCATCCAATGGACTTTGAGGAGAGAGAACGCACAGAGTATACAATTGAGATTCATTAACGTTACCTTCTCTGGCGGCTGTGTCATCACGCACTCCACGCAACAAACTTTGTTCCCGGCTGGAAAATTTGGAATGCAACCTGTGTTCGAAATGATGCTGAGGTTATAGTTGATAAGAAGCAAATTATAGTTGCACGTATGTTTCAATAGCGCAAATGATTACACACACAGTTATTAACGTTAGCTAGATACGTTAGTATTTAAGTGAACATTACCACCCACCAATTTTTAACATGTATTATTTCACCGTTATTTAACCAGGTAGGCCAGTTGAGTTACAATTGCGACCTGGACAAGCTAGAGCAAAGCAGTGCGACACAAACAAAAAAGTTACACATGGAATAAACAAACATACAGTCAATAACACAAGAGAAAAGTCTATACAGCGTGTTCAAATGTAGTAAGTTTAGGGAGGTAAGGCAATAAATAACCCATAGTGGTGAAATAATTACAATTTAGCAATTAAACACTGGAGTGATAGATGTGCAGAAGATGAATGTGCAAGTAGAGATTCTGGGGTGCAAAGGAGCTAAACAATTATAATAACATGGGGATGGGGTAGTTGGGTGGGCTATTTACAGATAATAATGGGGTATGTTTCTCATATCGAAATGAATGACTGAACACAGAATGAATCCTTACGCATCCTACAAATAGAATCTCAGAGCGTGATGTCAGATATATATCAGAATGAGTGCTGCATCCAATAATATCACGTGTGACAGCGGTGAGCAGCCAGCTGCATCCGCCTAACCAGACATTAGTCTACTCAGCTGCTTCTCTCCAGCCCTGGTGGGAGGATATAGTGACAAGGGGGGTGGTTGAAATGAGTGAGGGGCACAATCTTTGGTGCTTCTTGCATTGGAAATGTATTGAATTGTGGTTCTATCACGCTATACCACAATAAACACAGTTCAAATGACAAGACTCTGACCATTGAGTGCTTTTGAAGTGACAGGTTGTGTGAAATCTGTAGTCCATCTATGCTGCACTGTATCAGCACATCAGACGGCTTCCTACACACTAAAGCAAGGCTGTTTTAGTAATAATATAGGCTAATGGGGCGGCAGGTAGCCTAATGGTTGGGCCAGTAACCGGAAGGTTTTAGGATTGAATTCCTGAGCTGACAAGGTAAAAATCTGTCGTTCTGCCCCTGAACAAGGCAGTTAACCCACTGTTCCCCGGGCGCCGATGTCGATTAAGGCAGCCCCCCGCACCTCTGATTCAGAGAGGTGGGGGGTTGGGTTAAATGCGGAAGACACACTTCAGTTGAATAAGTTCAGTTGGACAACTGACTAGGTACTAGAGGTCGATCGATTATGATTTTTGATTATATGCAACGCAGGACAAGCTAGTTAACCTAGTAATATCTTCAACCATGTGTAGTTAACTAGTGATTATGTTAAGATTGCTTGTTTTTTTATTAGGTAAGTTTAATGCTAGCTAGCAACTTACCATGGCTCCTTGCTGCACTCGTATAACAGGTGGTCAGCCTGCCACGCAGTTTCCTTGTGGAGTGCAATGTAATCGGCGTCCAAAAATGGCGACTACCGATTGTTATGAACTTGAAATCGGCCAACCTCTACTAGATACCCCCCTTTCCCTACAGGATAGATGGGCTGTTTGTAATAGGTGAATTACCGTATATGAATGCAGCTGTACACACCGCTGTATTACCAAAATAATGCTGAAAGTAGTAGCCTTGTTATTCATGCTTACAAACAAATACTATATAGCAGTCGAATGCAAACAGAACAAAGCAGCGGTACCAAGTAGACCTAGTAAACAAAATATTTGATCGATAAAGGAATGACACAATCTATATTTAGGCTAGTTGCGTTACCGTTGGAGATCCAGAACGCAGTGAGCTCAAATAGGCCTAAAGGCCTGGTTCAGACTTTGAAAATCATGCCACTCATGAGTACAGCAACACGTTGTGATATGGCACAATACACTTCTGTGGATTACATTCGAACCATGTAATCATTTAAGTAATGCCAGCCCACCATAAACATGTTTCCAGAGTATTGAGATTGTTCAAATATGTACTTGTTATTCCCTGAAAATATTTAAATTATATGCACAAAAGAAGTCCTTTTTGGAGGCTTGCCAGTTTGCATCCCTGTTCTAGATGTAGTGTTGCGCTGGATTAAATGTATTTCCTGTGACTGTCTCTGTCACTACCAGGGCCTGATGCACCTCCAGGGGAAGCCAGTTTGCTCCTTTGATCCTGAGGGTCTGATTTTTGCTGTGGGTGTGAACTCTGAGATGGTCAAATTGTACGACCTGCGATCCTTTGACAAGGTAACAGTAGTTTTCAGGGCTTTCTGTTTTATAGTTGTATGTGTATTGAGAGCTGTGAATGCAGGTCAGTGGTAGATGGTTGTCTTCAGAGTAACTGTTCTTGTTGGCTTCTCTATAGGGTCCTTTTGCTACCTTCAAGTATGACCGTACATGTGAGTTGACAGAACTCAAGTTCAGCAATGATGGGAAGCTCATCCTTGTCTCAACCAATGGGGGTGCTCTCCGCCTCCTCAATGCCTTCAAGGGCGCTGTGATGCATTCCTTTGGGGTGAGAGATAATACGCATTCATGCAGACACTTAAAACCTAGACGGACTCTGTTAGATACTTAATGCAAAGACTCTTGAACTGACATACATTTCACAACAAGAGCAAGTTACTCAAGAAGTAAATGATAGGCCTATACTTATAGACACTCCTCTATCCTACAGGGCTACAACAACAGTAAAGCTGTGACGCTGGAGGCCTCCTTCACTCCTGACTCTCAGTTTATTATGATCGTGAGGTAACAGGCTCTATGTTTTGTAAAGTAAGACATGAAAGTTCCAATTGTCTTCTTATTCTACCATAGAACAATTTGGTAGTAATTATTTGAAACTGCTAATTTCACCTAACCTGGAAACATTACACACACTAAAACAGTAGTTAAGCTTCCTCTTGTTTTTCCGTGGTCTGACGCTGGTTGTGTCTCAGGCTCTGAGGATGGGAAGATCCACATGTGGAATGCAGAGAGTGGGATGAAGGTGGCTGTTCTGGATGGGAAGATCCACATGTGGAATGCAGAGATTGGGATGAAGGTGGCTGTTCTGGATGGGAAGATCCACATGTGGAATGCAGAGATTGGGATGAAGGTGGCTGTTCTGGATGAGAAGATCCACATGTGGAATGCAGAGATTGGGATGAAGGTGGCTGTTCTGGATGGGAAGATCCACATGTGGAATGCAGAGATTGGGATGAAGGTGGCTGTTCTGGATGGGAAGATCCACATGTGGAATGCAGAGATTGGGATGAAGGTAGCTGTTCTGGATGGGAAGATCCACATGTGGAATGCAGAGAGTGGGATGAAGGTGGCTGTGAAGGTGGCTGTTCTGGATGAGAAGATCCACTGGATGAGATTGGGATGAAGATCCACACTGTTCTGTGAGAAGATGTGGAATGCAGAGATTGGGATGAATGTGGGATGAATGAGAAGCAGAGATGGGAAGATCCACATGTGGAAGAGAGTGGGATGAAGGTGGCTGTTCTGGATGGGAAGATCCATGTGGAATGCAGAGATTGGGATGAAGATGTGGAATGCAGAGATTGGGATGAAGGTAGCTGTTCTGTTCTGGAATGCAGGAAGATCCACATGGAATGGAATGGGAGAGGTAGCTGTTCTGGATGGGAAGATGAAGGATGAAGGTAGCTGTTCTGTTCTGGATGCAGGAAGAGGTGGCTGTTCCACATGTGGAATGTGGGGAATGTTCAGAAGATGTGGAATGGGATGAAGGTGGCTGTTCTGAAGGTAGCTGTTCTGGATGGGAAGATCCACATGTGGAATGCAGAGAGTGGGATGAAGGTGGCTGTTCTGGATGGGAAGCACACGGGTCCCGTCACCTGCCTTCAGTTCAACCCCAAATTCATGACTTTCTAGTGCCTGTTCAAACATGGTAAGATTAGTTATGTTGAAAACACACAATCTCACATACAGAATGCTCAGTAAATCTGTTTTGTCCTCTGCAGGCATTCTGGCTCCACTCTATTGATGATTGATTGAGAGGGCGAGAAGCTATGGAAGCCACAGGCAACGTGAGATCCCATTTAAAACCAGCAGGCGTCAGCACATCCAGCTCTTTGTGTGTGTGTGTGTGTTGATTGTAAATATGTAGAACTTCAGGAATATAAATTGTCAGATTTTTGTGTTCTTTTTATACTTGTAACATTAAATGTTTTATTTTTTAACAAGTGTTGGACTTCTATGTGTGTCTTCCTAATCAGAGGTTGTTTACCTACACCCAGTCAGTGAACCACACGGCATCATTAGCACTAGCAGGCTTGTCTAACCTAGTCTAGGACAGCTGGGGTGTATTTGTTCAGACCAAGACCGTTGCAAAACGTTTTGCAACAGACTTTACTCCAAACTGAAATTGTTTTAGCAAGAAAAGAGTTTCAATTGGACAAATTTGTATATGTCCCTACCTGTTTGGTTCCTAGTGAATACACCCCTGGTGATTTATAATGTACTACCACAGTGCATTCCTAATATGAAGTTTGTTTGTAGACTTGTCTCAACTGACAGGTTAATATTAACAGGAGGGTGTGTTCAGCTGGTGAAGTGTTATCTGTGTCTATGCCTAACCTCTGTTAACACAATCTTAGGGTCACACATTATCAAAGATGATCTGTTATATTGACAAGATTGTCGCATGACCGCTCTAACAATGGAAATACACAACCTAAAAAAATGTAAGGCATGCGGGACGATGCGAGGTCAGGTGGGACCATTTTAGCCAATGAAAGGGCAGACGTTGTTGCCGAAATGCAATGTGCATCCACTTATTTATTTCGTAACAACCTAACAATTATTATCAAACGTATATTGAATAAGCTTCACCGAGGCACATGTGCAAGTACATTTGTTGTTGAACAAATTAGATTTCCTCTGGTTTTATTTTCGTGGGAAGATTTTGGACGGAGCAAACCCTTTTCCTCTGACGACCAATAGCTCTTCCCGAATCCCTCAATACTTGCCCAGCCTCTCAAAGAACAGTGCACATTACTGAAGTTATGGATAAATGATGACAAGGCAAGCAGGAACATGGGAATGATTGACCAACCAAGTCATGCAGGGATCCCTTGCAAAAGAGACTGGTCTCAATGGGATTCCCTGTCTAAATAAAGGTTAACATGCATTTAATGAAGATGGAAATAAGTCAAGGCGTAAGGTGTGAATCAACAAGTAAGCACGTCTCCACAGTTTAATTCACCCTCGTGATAAAACCACAATATTTACTTAACTGCATTACCACTGTCTTCTTGGAAAGGAGCATGTCTACCCCTGAACAAGGTCAATTGGCAGCAATACTCTGAAACCTGCTGCTTGAAGTCACAGATGACAATTTAGTTAAAGTTATGTGCAACATACTAGGAAGAGGTCAGTGATTGAAGCAGTCATGCTATTCTTGGAAAGTTAGAAATTACAATGTACAATGAATGCAAAAAGGTGCTTGAGGTTCCTAATTTTAGAATTGCATTAGGGGTAATGGTAGTCTGAGGCATTTCAATGAATTCAAATTTAGAGTTCTTGAAATAGATTCTAAGGCCAGTTTCTCAGAATATTGAATTAGGATGAAAATGTTCCAGTGTTTTTATTACTGTGTCCTTAATTAGATGTCAACTATTTACAGTGATAGTAGCTCACTACAACCAAGTTATCTTCACAAAAAGATAAATCTATATTCATAATTTATAACTCATTACTTCTATTCTGATCAAAAAGTAGTCCATGAAGTACATGCTCTCAATGTTCCTAAGAAAAATATATTGTCAAAAAAATCTGTCATAGTCTACAGTGGATTATATTCCATCTACATTCTTATAGTTTGGTTTCGTTTTGACTTTTGTTTGATATGCCAACACAAAATCCTTCCTGGCTCGTTCAAGAGACAAGCGTGTGCGAATTTGCTAGACTAGTGGAGGATATCTAGTTAAATTCTAATTGCACGCACAAAATGTCCAGAAAAAAAGTTAACAATTATGGGAAAACAGAATCCAATTGATGAACAGGATTTCACTCAACACATGAGTGTTTTGATCTGGATTAAAACTGGACATACAGTAATAGCACATAAACTGGGATTGAATGCAGTTGATACTCATTGTGCAAGAAGCATGGGATTGATGTATGATCTGAATTATTTTCGGTATTAGACAAACACACACCATCGAATGGCCTGCAGCAGCTGAACTCAGGTAATCTGTTTATATCACAGGGGCCATATAGATTTTTTTTACCAAGGCCTTTGGTCTAACTCACCATCTCATTCTCTTAGATAAACTAAAATGCTTGGGTTTGCACAAAGGCCTTGGAATTGGTTTTCTGAGTAATAATTGAAATCAGAGTTTAAAAAAGAGGCCATTAAGTCCAATCACTTGATGCTGCTTGGTTCAATACTTGGACCATTGTTATTCTTAATTGTTGGTAACATTACATTTACATTTACATTTAAGTCATTTAGCAGACGCTCTTATCCAGAGCGACTTACAAATTGGTGCATTCACCTTATGACATCCAGTAGAATAGTCACTTTACAATAGTGCATCTAAATCTTAAAGGGGGGGGGGGGTAAGAAGGATTACTTATCCTATCCTAGGTATTCCTTAAAGAGGTGGGGTTTCAGGTGTCTCCGGAAGGTGGTGATTGACTGCATTAACACAAACGTTCCCTTGTGACAGACTGTGTGCCGTACACGTCCATTAAACACATATCTCTGCAGTCTTTGTCAATAGTCTTCAGTCCTCTATTTACTTATCTCCACCACTGAACAGTGCACCAAATTACAATCAAATATTGTTGAAAACAGTTTAACAGAAATGTCACTTGGTCAGGGGCTCAGGTGAGTGTGGTTTTAAGGTTTTCCGGTCACTAGTTTGTCTCTCAAGCAGACCCTGGTGGGCTGGGGGTGGGGAGGAAGATGGACAGGCAGGACAGTCAGTATCAGATACATTTGGGAGAGAGGGGATTAGGTTGCCTCTCTGAACACACATGATCCTGCTGTAGTTACTCTCGCTGTTTCCTAGTCATACTGTCACACTCACTCAGACCAGTGCTTAATCATACTGGCTTTATCAGTGCAGTTATTGCTGCAGGTTACCCCATTGTGTGTCTTTTTTTGGCTGGGCTAAATCTCCATCATCTGCTCTGGTACTTGGCTTGGCTCTACCGTCTCTGTCTCTCAACCCCCTTCCCCCCTACAGCACATGACGGGTGGGACATACTTCGTGCTGAACTGCCATGTTTCTAGTTCTCGTTGTGACGCCAGAACTAGGGGGGTCCTTGGCCAGGGCAAGTGGTGGAGCTATCCGCCTCATCCAGGACGGTGAGTGACCCAGGGGACAGCGGTGTAGTCAGGTTGCAGGGGCAGGAGGGATCTAGGACGGGAGGGTCTTGGTAAGGCAGCGCAACAACATTTATATGAATTTGATGTCTTGAATGATTTATCCTGAATTGCCAGTGTTATGTGATTAAACTGATCTAACTGTGTGTTTTGTATGATGATGTGTGTATTTGTGAAAGTGTGTGTGAGTTATCCATGTTGTTCCCTGTTCTGCTGTTCAGTCACTTGATTGTGTGTATGATGCTGGTGGAGATGTCATTGAGTTGAAAAAAAAACAAATATTTCACAATGTGTTTGGTCAGATGATGCATTCAGTCTGTTGAAAGGGATTGCAAGAGAGACTGACTGCTTTCCTCAACTTTGTGATGGTGGGCAAGTTGTCAAGTTTACAGTGCCTTGCAAAAGTATTCAGACATTTTATTGTGTTACAAAGTGGGATTAAAATGGATTGAATTGTCATTTTTTGTCAACAATCGACACAAAATACTCTGTAATGTCAAAGTGGAAGAAAACTTGCAATATTTTTTAAAATATTAATTAAAATGTAATAACTAAAATATAGTCATTGCTTAAGTATTCAGCTCCTTGAGTCAATACGTTAGAAACAAATCAAATCAAATTGTATTTGTCACATCTGCCAAATACAACATGTTTAGACCTTACAGCGAAATGCTTACTTACTTACAAACACCTTTGGCATCGATTACAACTGTGAGTCTTTTTGGGCAAGTCTCTAAGAGCTTTGCACACCTGGATTGTGGAATATTTGCCCATTATTCTTTAAAAAATTATTCAAGCTCTGTCAAGATGTTGGGGAACATGGCTAGACAGCAATTTTCAAAACTTGCCATATATTTTCAAGCAGATTTAAGTAATACCTGTAACTTGGCCACTCAGGAACATTCACTGTTTCTTAGTAAGCAACTCCAGTGTAGATTTGGCCTTGTGTTGTAAGTTATTGTCCTGCTCATAGGTGAATTCCTCTCCCAGTCTCTGGTGTAAAGCAGACTGAAGCAGGTTTTCCTCTAGGATTTTGCATACAGTAGCTCCATTTCATTGCTTTTTATCCTGAAAAACTCCCCAGTATTTGCCAATGTCAAGTATAGCCATAACATGAAGCAGCCACCACCATGCTTGAAAATAAGGAGGCAGTTACTAAGTGATGTGTTGTGTTGGATTTTCCCCAAACATGAGGCTTCACATTTAGACCAAAAAATGTATTCCTTTGGTGTGTTATTTTGCAGTATTACTTTAGTGCCTTGTTGTTGTAATATTTGTATTCTGTATATTTGTATTCTTTTCACTCTCTCATCTAGGTCATTATTGTGAGTCACTACAGTGTTGTTGATCCATCCTCAGTTTTCTACCATCACAGGCAATGAACTCTATAGCTGATTTAAAATCACTAATGGCCTCATGGTAACATCCCTGAGTAGTTTCATTCCTGTCCTGCAGCTTAGTTCAGAAGGACGACTGTATCTTTGATGTGTCTGGGTGGTTTAATACATAATCCACAGCATAATTATTAACTTGACCATGCTTAAAGAGATATTCAATGTCTGATTTGTTATTGTTACCCATCTACCAATCACTGCCCTTCTTTTTGAGGCTTTCAAAAAGCACCCTGGTCTTTGTAGTTGAATCTGTGTGCGAATTTCAATGCTTGACTGAGGGACCTTACAGAATGTTGTATGTGTGTGGGACAGAGGAAGGGTTAGTCATTCATAAATCATTCTTCACAAAGAGTGAGTCCATGTCATTTGTGTGATATTTTTTAAACCACATTTTACTCCTGATCTAATTTAGGCTTGCGTCAACAAAGGGTCTGAATACTTACGCAAATACTTTATTTTAGTTCAGAATAGTTTTTATCAAAAATAAAACTTGGATTTTTCTTTCACTTTGACATTACAGAGTATTTTGTGTAGATTGTTGACAAAAAAAGTGAATTCAATCCATTTTAATCCCACTTTGTAACACAATAAAATGTGAAGAAATCCAAGGGGTCTGAATACTTTTGCAAGGCACTGTATATGATCCAGTTGAGATATCAAGTTACGTTAAACTCCCATTCAGAAGGGTTAGTGGAAAATATCATCTGAGTCCTCACTGGACTCACTGTCTAATGATACTCATCATGACAAAACCTGACTGTTGATTGCACCTTATGAGTCGCTAACAGCACCTGTAGCAGAAACTCACTTTAGTCAGGTAACATAACATGATTAGGTGCAAGGGGGCTTCTTATTTTCTGATAGTCCTTTCAGGGTAGCTTTTCAGTATAAAAAAAACACAACAATAAGCAGCCAGCTACATGCATGAAACCACTGTGGAGATGTTGATCCAGGTGTCAGGCATAACACTCAAATGGCCAGATCTCTCACACACTGTGATGTTCATAGGTCAATCCATGAGCTGTCACACAAAATAAGTCTAACATTCATTAGACATGATGATTTATTTTCCTCTATGTGCCAGACTATGCGTGTGTGAAACATACCACGAGACAACAGGTTGGCCTGTGAGGTTATACAGATATTTAATGAAGTACATCTGGGATGTTTACATATTTTTTTAGGACATCTTGTGGGCCTACTGATGCACTGTCTGGTCCATCAGTCAAACTGTAGATATCTGAGGCTATGACTGATATGGGTGTGGAGTCTAGCTCGAGTTGGACTGTCTCTGGGTAGTTTACGGGCTTGTGTCTAGTTTGATGTCTGGGCCTATCTCCAGGTGGTGTATAGACCAACAGTTGGGCAAGTATGCAGATGGGGTACAGTTGTACTGTCTAAAGTTTCTCTGGACTGTTTTTTAAAGTATGTTTGAGGTCTCCTGTCTGTCTCCTGCTTTTTGGGCCTGTCACTGCGCTATTGAGCTATTTGGAGCTGTGTGTGTGGGCACTTGTCTTCATGTGTTGATCGTCTGTCTATGATTGGACTTTATGTTGTTGCGGAATTCTATGCAAGTGTGTGTGTGCATCTTATCTGTGACCTCATTTTATAGACCTGGTTAACTAGTGATCTATTTCTAGTAAATAACACCAATGTGTCATTTTAAACACAGCGTCTCCGCTGTCGTCATGCATGCCAAAGTTAGTGACCCTGGATCATTTGACAACGTTCTTTTCCGATCTTGTCAATATTATTGAGAGAGAATTAGCTGAGTGCACAATCGAGGACTGCCATGTAGGCTACTGTCAATCATTGACAGGCTCAACTCATTAAATGGTCCCTATACACCAGTGAGATGAATAGGTCCCGAGACCTGATGAATAGTTCATTGATGTGTTGAGACTCATTTAAGCCAAGCACAAGAGTAGGGGAAAGATAAGCCACAGAAGAGGCTTCAGTGCATGGAGTAAAATATATGAAAAATGATATCACTGCAAAAAGAAGAGCATTGGCTGGACTACAGTGGCTTCGGGGGACAGAGAAGGTGTTTTTGCGTGTGTGTAAAGGACGTCACGCTACTTGCTTAGCCAGTACCACTTCCTTCTGATTCGGCTCACACCAAGACTCAAACCCAGGACTCTCTAGCACACATGACCGTCTTCCTTAAGCATCTCATCAGTCTGTGCCATACAAAAAGTTAGCTATTCAGTGGCGACACTTCAGGCTGAGGAGTAAGTTTCACACATCACCATGTGCTACGTTTACCCCTCAAACTTACTCAACAACGACCTTAGTGCTACTGTAGATCTGAGACAATTGGCACCACTGTAAAGGATGTCACACTGCTTGCTTAGCACAACTTCCTCCTGATTAGGTTCACACCGAGGCTCGAACCCAAAACCTCTGCTTTGTTAGCACATGTGACCACCCTCCCAAAGCATCTTTACCAGTCAGCGCCACATGAAAAGCTAGCTATTCAGTGTCACAAGTGGGGACACTTCAGGCTAAGGAGTAAGTTTCACACATCCCCACCTATGTATATGTGGAGCTGAGTAATAATGTTTAAAGCATGGGTCAAGGTGTGTAACGAGTTGTACTCTGTTTTTCAGAGTAGCTGGTGCTGGGGACATTCAGAGAGCCAGGACAGAGCTGGGACCATGACTATGACCACTTCATGACATCTCCTGGTCTCCTGACCAATCTCCATTATGTGTAACCGTGCAGCCAGTCGCTGTCTGATGTGGTGCTGTGTCTTCTCAACCTTGAGGCACACTTGCATTCAACTTATGTTGCAAAACAGTTGGCACAGGTCCTCCTGAAGTCACTGCATACTAAATTATTCTGGCAGCCAACTTTTATCCAACCCCTGCAGCAACTTGCCTGATGGACCAAAGTGTGTCTCTAGCACTTCGCTCAACAGAGATGTATTCACTGATGAGGGAAGCAGAGTCTTTTGTACATCAGCAAATCAGATAGTACAGCCGTGAAGCAGCAGGGTCCCAGGAAGATGCAAGCACAATGACTCGTGCAAGCATCTTGACCACAGTGCTTCAGAACAATATCTTCCTCATATCAAAGGTTGTGTCTGAGGTCACTGTCCGGGTAGCAACAGACAAGCACAGTATGAGTCATAATACCCATAAAACCTAGTGGTTAAACATGGAAATTGTTCCAATCGTTTTTCCACAATTCATTTTTTCCATAGAAGATTTTAAAATGACTTAAAATAAGCTCTGTGTTTTGTGTAGATTTAGCCTGGCTTGACGTTATTATAATCATGTAAATCTCTCTAACACAAAGTGACTTTTATCAATATATTCACCTGTATTTACCCCCAAAAATGGAAATTCGACTTAGCTGCTAATGTGCCCCGTGTGAGCTGGGGAAATACCTGGAAAAGGTTAAGGGTGACATGTTTACAGAGTCACCTCTCTAGTTCTGGCGGGCAAGGATGGCAGTTTATCCAAAGCTGTGCCCTGTGGCACTGGATCTGGTTTACGCCCCTGCATCCCAAGCGTTCATAGAGACAATATTCTCTTTCCGTGGACAACTGGTTTCTCAGAATTGAGAAACTAAATGACCACCTCTCTGGAATGCAGAAGATAAACCAGAAAATCCTGTTTGGTTGAACGGAAACACACACAAGCTGGCTAGCTGTGAACTGATAGATTTGTGATGCAATGTTGTATTGCTTATGTTTTTGCTGTTGTTGCCGCTGTTTTCATTAACCCTATTTGAAGGGGTTAGTCAGTGATCTATGTCAAATCAAATCACATTTTATTTGTCACATGCTTGTAAAAAACAGGTGTAGACTAATAGTGAAATTCATACTTTTGGCCCCTTCCCAACAATGCAGAGAGAAACAAAATAACACAGGGACTAAATACACATTGAGTAACGATAACTTGACTATATACACTGGGGACCAGTACAGAGTGGATGTGCAGGGGTACGAGTTAATTGAGGCAGATGTGTACATATAGGTAGGGATAAAGTGACTAGGCAGCAGGATAGATAACAAAAGTAGCAGCAGGGTATGTGATGAGTCAAAAGAGTTAGTGCAAAAAGGGTCAATGCAGATAGTCCGGGTAGCAACAGACAAGCATAGTATGAGTCATAAAACCCATAAAACCTAGTGGTCAAACATGGAAATGGTTCCAATCGTTTTTCCACCATTCATTTTTTCCATAGAAGATTTTAAAATGACTTAAAATAAGGTCTGTGTTTTGTGTAGATTTAGCCTGGCTTGAAGTTATTATAACCATGTAAATCTCTCTAACACAAGGTGACTTTTAGCAATATATTCACCTATATTTACCCCCAAAAATTGAAATTCTACTTAGCTGCTAATGTGGCTATCATAAAGAACTACAAATGTCATGATGATCTAGATGAGTCTGCCAAATCGATGCAAAGGTAAGAACCTCTGGATTAACTATCTAATGTTCGCTAAATGTAGTAATAAATCATTTGACAAAATGTCTTTAAATGGACAATTCTGTGAACTGTCTTGTGCAAGTTTTACAAGGTTATCAGAACGTCACGCCAGGGTAAGTCTAAACAGCCCTTATTTTAAGTGTTCTAAAAAATAAATAAAAATGAATGGTGGAAAAAACGATTGGAACCATTTCCCTCTTTGACCGCTAGTTTTTATTGGTATTATGACACCTCCACTGTGGGGCTCTATTGGTTAACTATTTAGCAGTCTTATGGCTTGGGGGTAGAAGCTGTTCAGGGTCCTGTTGGTTCTAGACTTGGTGCATCGGTACCGCTTGCCATGCGGTGGTAGAGAGAACACTCTATGACTTAGGTGGCTGCAGTATTCGAAAAATGCTATACCACCTGGTAGAGGTCCTCGATGGCAGGGAGCTCGGCCAAGGTGATGTCCTGTACGCACTACCCTCTGTAGTGCCTTGCGGTCGGATGCCAAGCAGTTGATACAGCCAGTCAAGATGCTTTCAATGGTGCAGCTTTTGAACTTTTTGAGGATCTGAGGGCCAAATCTTTTCAGCCTCCTGAGGGGAATGAGGCGTTGCCGTGCCTTCTTCACTACTGTCTTGGTGTGTGTGGACCATGTTAATTCCTTAGTGATGTGGACAACGAGGAACTTGAAGCTCTCAACCCGCTCCACTACAACCCTGTCGATATGAATGGGGGCGTGTTCGGCCCTCCATTTCCTGTAGTCCCCAATCAGGTCCATTGTCTTACTGACGTTGAGGAAGAGGTTGTTATTCTGGCACCACACTGCCAGGTCTCTGACCTCCTCCTCCCTATAGGCTGTCTCATTGTCTTCAGTGATCAGGTGATCAGACACTGTCGTGTCATCGGCAAACTTAATGATGGTGTTGGAGTCGTGCACAGCCACACAGTCGGGGGTGAACATGGCCCACTCCGCTACAGCCCCGTCGATGTGGATGGGGGCCTGCTGGATGGGGGCCTGCTGGATGGGGGCCTGCTACATAAACATAACATGTCAAATGTGCCATGACCTCATTTGTTGTTTTTTCCTCTCTCTTTCTGTCAGATAAAGGTACTTTCACTAAAGGTAAAAAAGCATTTGATTGGTGTAAACATGGGCAAGAGAGTTTCCTTCCACCATATTTCTTGCACCAGTCTTGGCGCTTATCCTTTAAATCCAAGTCAAATTAGGATTGATTTATAATTTAAACCTAACCAAACCTATGTAATGGCCATGGAGTTGAATGACGTCCTCTAGTTGCCAAAAGCCTGTGTTAGCATGGGCAGCTCCATTGAGGATTCATCATTTTGATTTAGTCGACTTCCACCTTCATTGGCTGATCCCTCCTGATAATCCAGTTGGCATGACCTGATGACCCGGTTGGAGTCATGATAGTGTAGCTGGGTCAGCAGGAGGGATCAAACAATGTATTTTACTTGTGAAGAAGAAAATGGACCATTTCAAGATAGAGATGGCCTCAATGGAGCTGCCCATGCTTTCAAAGACGCCATCATGACACAGATAGAGATGTGTTATTTCTTTTCAAGTCTATGGTCCTGGCCAATGTATTACTACCCCCCAGTAGCAAGAAGGGACAGCCCCCCCCAAAATAACTATATAGGCCTACAATGCATAATAGGCTCTCACGTATAGGCTACTTCCTGTCCCTAACACTAAAACGAAATAATATAAAAACAAAATAGAAATGTTTTTATCAAACTGAAATGAAATGAAAACTAGCAAATCAAGTCTGAAAACGAACTGAAACTAAACAGAATATCAAGTTAAATCTCAAATGAATAGAAATAAAAATGAATATTAAATCACAAAACTATAATAACCTTGTGTGCAACACACACATACTTTCATGTTCACAGCAAACACATTTCACTCAGATCCATGTCTCATTCACCCATTCATGTTCACTACAGGTGAGACAGAAGATGCTGAATGCTGCCACCCGTGACACAGTGAAGAAGGAGTTTGGTGGTGGTCATGTGAAGGATGAGATGTTTGGCACAGAGGAGGTACAGTAGAAGCCAGTTTTTAAAACTGATGTACTCTGGTTATTCTCTCACCTGACTAATGATGAGGTTAGACCTGTTGGTTCTCAACCTTCCCTAAATGGCTGACCTCTTATTTGCTCTCACTAGGAGGACATCTGTCTGAAGGGGTATCAGCGACATATGTCCACCAGCTCCGGCCCTGCCCCACTCACAGCTGCTGAACAGGAGTTGCAGAGAATTAAAATCAACGAGGTGAGACGATAAGCATCGACTAGGGTAATTAACCGGCATCGAGCAGGTAAATTATTATTGTACGTGTGTTTTCACATACTGAGGACAGAATGGTGGAATCCCTCATCAACTAAGATAAGGAGGGTCACACGTTTACCTCAACTAATGACCATGCATTCTACATTAACCCTGCATGACTGACAACTGGGAAACAGTAACACTGGTTTGACCCCAACAATTCTAATGTATCACTTAAAAATGTAGAAAATATTTGTAAACTAAATTCAAGGTAATCATTATTCGAGGGGAATGAATAACACTAGCCTCCTATTTGAACAGCATTCACTGGCACTGTCTAGACTAGAGAGAGTGTGAGAGTGAGAGCATAGAACATGTCCATAAATGTGTCTGTGCAGATTGCACAGCTGCGTGTGGTGTATTTACCTGTGTGAACACATTATATACTATTTCGTTAAAAATGTTATTCTGCATTTTCTTGTAAAGGGATACTTGTTTTTTTTGGCAATGAAGCCCTTTATCTACTTCCCCAGAGTCAGATGAACTCGTGGAAACCATTTTTATGTCTCTGAGTACAGTTTGAATGAAGTTGCTAACTAGAGCTAGCACAATTGCTAGTTAGCATTAGCTAACGTTAGCTAATGAAACTACCTCTAACATCCTTCATACTGGACACAGAGGCATTAAAATGGTATCCACGAGGTCATCTGACTCTAGGGAAGTAGATTCATTTCCAAAAACCTGTAGTATCACTTTAAGTAATAATGTATTGTGTCTGTGTATATGCTGCCCCCATCAGGTGAAAACAAAGACCAGTGTAGAGAGTAAGAGCCAAACACTGCAGGGCCTTGCTTTCCCACTGCAGGAGGATGCCAAACGGGTTCTACAACAACTTGCACAGAAACACATCAACTACATTCAGCTGGTGAGCCATATAGAAATGCCATTAGCCAACCAAATACAAATGACTGATATCTCTGGCGGCCACAATCTCAGCGATAATAGCCATGTATTCTGGCTCACTGCCTGAGCCATACACAGTCATCTCAGTGGTAGCTGTGTAATATGTGTGTGTTGCAGAAGTTGGACACAGAGAAAGAAATGATAGAAAGAAATGATAGAGCTGGTTCATTCTGACCCGACAGAGGCCCATGAGCTGCCTTGTAGGGTTCCACGGATACGCCCTGACACCTCTTCTACCCTCTATAAACACTCCCATGAAGGGGATTACTTGGATAAGAGCGTCTGCTAAATGACTTAAATGTAAATGTAAATGAATCTGTGGGTCAGTCTCAGTCATTGATTTTCTGCCCTGGTCATTCTACTCTCTCTCTCTCCCTTCATTCAATGAAATAAAAATACAATGGTGCACTATTATAATATCATAAATACTGAACAAAGAGTAACAGGTCCAACCAACCTCTTTCACTTCCTCTCAGTGTTCATCTACTCCATGCCAGGTTACAGCTGTAGCATTAAAGAGCAGATGCTGTACTCCAGTTGTAAGAGTTGACTGCTGGATGAGGTGGAGAAAGATTACCATCTGGAGGTTGCGAAGAAGGTAATCTGCCGAAATTCAGATATTGCATACACAATGTGGTCTTCGTGTTTTTACAATATTGCTCTGTGCCTGAGTGGAAGTGCACATTTACTCTGTGGTATTATATTTACTCTGTGTTATTACTTTGTTGTTGTAGTTACTTTGTGTTATTGTATTTACTCTTTAATTGTATTCACACTGTGTTATTGTATTTACTCTGTTGCTACTCTGTGCTATTGTGTTTACTATGTGTTATTGTATTTACTCAGTGTTATTGTATTTACTCTGTTGCTACTCTGTGCTATTGTGTTTACTATGTGTTATTGTATTTACTCAGTGTTATTGTATTTACTCTGTTATAATATTTACTATGTGTTATTACTGGGAATGATTGTATTTACTCTGTTGTTACTATGTTTACTGTGTTATATTTATTCTGTCTATTGTATTTACTCTGTATTATTACAGTTTTACTGTATGTTAATACTCTGCGTATTGTATATACTCTGTATTATTAATCTGTGTTATTGTATTTACTGTGTGTTATTGTATTTACTCTGTATTATTACTCTGTGTATTGTATTTACTCTGTGCTATTGTATCAACTCTGTGTATTTACTCTGTGTTATTGTATCAACTCTGTGTATTTACTCTGTGTTATTGGGTCTGTGTGCAGATGGAAATTGACAATGGGGATGAATTGACAGAGGAGTTCCTGTATGATGTGGTTCATCCTAAGCAGCATGCCTTCCAGCAGGCCTTCGCCAAACCTTGTGGCTCAGCAGGGAAGAAAGGCAGTAAGCACCTCATCAAGGGTCATCCCCAGCCCTGCCCTCAATCCTCATCCTCCTGTTGCCACGCCATCTGGCAGCTTGTTTGGCCACAAGGAAGGAAAAGGAGAAGAACATGGACAGATTTATCCTGTCATTTTTATTTTGACCTCCCTTTGCTTGTCATTACGTTCCCCAGTTTCTGTGTTGTTGTGGGTTTGTATGTGTATGTGTGTATTTCAGGAAATGGAATCTTGGATTCCTCAAGCAGCTGATTGGTCTGCTGCTTGAGGAAGTGTGTGTTTTTAGCTTAGTGTTTTTGGTTATTGAAATTGTTCTCTAAGTATTAGTAACTGTTCTGTTTCATTTGTTCCCGGGGGAGAAGGGGAACGCACCTTGGGAGTGTTTAGGCAAGAGGCCTGCGGGCACACATAACCCGTAGTATTTAATCTGTCTATGCACACTAGGTAATACCCCTGGTATTTTGGTTAGCGAGCCAGTTGGTGCTAAAGGTTAGGTAAGTAGTGGGAAGGTAGGAGAGGGGACTCTTTAACTTACTTTCTTTGCTTTGGTTCCGTCCAGCCCCTTTTCCCCCACCTTACCGTGTTTTAAGGAATAATCAATTCCCTGTAACGGTATTTTTCTCTGCCTCGGTCTTTCCCCGCACCTACTAACGCACTTTTTTTTCACTCCTCCAAGGGGCATACGTCAGGCATACGTCTCTCACACACACACACACACACACACACACACACACACACACACACACACACACACACACACACACACACACACACACACACACACACACACACACACACACACACACACACACACACACACACACACACACACACACAGACAGATGGACTGACAAACATGAAAGACCAATGGATGGTCTTACAGATAGATGCCTCAGCCAAATTTCTCTATTGCAAATGTCACATAGATCTGCAGAAGAAGCCTGTCCATCTGATGTGTTGTCCATAGGTTTAAAAATAATAAAAAATTCAGGTAACTTTCCCCAAATTCCTAGTTTTTCCCCCTGAAAATCCTGGTTTAGAGGCTTCCTGGATTTCCTGCTTATTCCCCCGTGACTCCAGGAATCTTCCAACAAGTTTTTCTGGAAAACCAGGGCATTTGTGGAATATTACTGGAATTTTGCAACCCTAGTTATCCATACCTTGACTGTTGTCACTAAATGTTTTGCATCAAACATGTTTGTAAAAACAGATGATAATGAGAGGAATTCTAAATTAAATGTAGATGTTTTTCAGTATGTTTTGTCTTTTTCTTATCACTGAAATGATAAGTTAAAAAAAACACAAACTGCATGGGACCGATGATGCATCATTACAAGAGAGCCTCTTGTGGCAGTTATTAAAGGACACTCAGAGCGGACAGGGAGGACACTTCTGACTAGACTTCTGTAGGCTGCACCCCTGACTGGCCTGTTAAGGAAGCAAATGACCATGTTTTAACATAAGCACAGATTGTCAATATGCGCTGGCAGCCATGCATAAATACCACAGAGCTTAGAGACTGTTAATTAAGATCTGCAAGGAATTCCTTAATTTAAATAGCGAGTAGCCTAATAGCCCACATTCCTTTGAGAGCAGGTTAATTAAAACATCTGACACTTTTTACACGTGTAGACTAACATAAGGTAAAGGCACCCCAAAAATCTATATCTATTGACATATTACACAACATTTCTTCAACAGTGTATTGTCATTTAATACTGGTCCCACACACAGTTCCAAGTTAGTACTGCTACAGGGCTGATTCAATCATTAAGCCCTTGATTAATTGAAATAGGTTTATTACTGCTGGTCAGAGACAAAAGCCTGTACAACCGTGTGTTTCCAGCCAGGTCAGCCCAGCTGGAAGACGAATTCAATAACCTTTCCAACAGTTTGTTTCAAAGCTTGCCTTACTCTACTGAACAAGTCTGTCACAAACAACGAGCCATTTGAGTGGCAAATTAATGTTAGGCCACCACACCAGACCTAACATCACATTTTGTGCATTAAAGCGGGGACCGAGAGATTGAAAAACAGCTTCTATCTCAAGGCCATCAGACTGTTAAACAGCCATCACCAGCATTGAGTGGCTGCTGCCAACACACTGACTCAACTCTAGCCACTTTAATAATGGAAACATTTATTACATCAATTTAGCCACTTTAAACAATGCCACTTTATATAATGTTTAGATACCCTACATTGCTCATCTCATATGTATATACTGTCCTCTATACCATCTACTGCATCTTGCCTATGCGGTTAGGCCATCATTCATTCATATATTTTTATGTACATATTCTTATTCATTCCTTTACACTTGTGTATAAGGTAGTTGTTGTGAAATTGTTAGGTTAGATTACTTGTTAGATATGACTGCATGGTCGGAACTAGAAGCACAAGCATTTCGCTACACTCTGCATTAACATCTGCTAACCATGTGTATGTGATAAATAACATTTGATTTGATTTTGACATTTGTTTATAAGCAGGGGCGAAAGTAAGGCGGTATGGTCCAGGCAGAATAAAGTGTGGTACGCCATACCAGTTAAAAGTAAGTCTATCACAATTAAAACAACAAGCCCAAAAAACTACAGGCTATTATACCATTATTTGACATTACTGCATATCAGCCGCATGAATAATTAGCGAACTGACTGGAAATCGGTTGGTATACGCTCCAAATTGAGTTGTGGTTTGAGGAGAACACTAACATGTTGCCAAGGCAGAGATGCGTGGCCGAAACGCCCGCGGACAAGACGGAGATGAGTGGCCGAGACCGTGGCGCTCGTGGACCTCCGTGGATGCATCAATTCAGCTACAAGTGTAGGCCTAATGACTTTGTCAATGGGTCAGTGTCGCATAAGTTTTTTTCCAACAATAATTTCGTCCTCCAGATTAGATGGAGGTCATATTGTATTTGTCTCCCCTTTTCGTAGGCTAATTATATATGGACTAGACATCGTTTTTATTGATCTGTTTGTCAGTGTCAGCAGAGTAGGCTCCCATGTATATTTTATCATAGAAAAAAAGAGTGCGCGCACTTGGATATCCCGTACCCGTAAGAAATTAAATCTACTTTCACCCTCTGTTTATACGTATTTTCAGCTGACGAATGTCTATATTATTTGGAAAAACCCTATTCGTTCCGCATACCCATTATTCTAGTGACTCAATTCCCAGAATGTGTAAAGGGCTGGCTGCAGGTCTAGTGGGCGGAGATAATCGCACCGATTCTTGGAAAGTGATTAGGGGGAAGGTAGTGGTGAGGTCCGATTCCTGCCAGCAAGACCGAAAGACTGAATTACAATGATGAATTTAGACTCACCAGGAACGAGCTAAATTTGTATTTATTTTTACACTGGCATTCACAGTAACAGATTTCAAATAATAAAATGCGGACAGGCTCGGTGGCGGTGCGCATGACGTCAGAAGCTCCGGTGTACTGAACAGTTCTCAGAATAGAATCATAGAGTATAATTCTTGGAATTGGTTCATTTTAAAAGCCGAACCCACACACCCTCCCTCACATGCTAAGAACCCATTTTAGAGACAACACTCATCTGCTGCTCTGTATCCTATTTTTCTACATTTCACATTTATTTTAGTGCTTTTGAATTAGTTTATTCATTTTCGGATGCGTCTCTATTCACTGAACATTTGCGTGAGACATTAATTAGAATAAAATAATTACATTCCTTTGTATAGACCAGCTATATTTTCGTAAAACCCGCTGTGGAATTAGACTATTGTGGAATATTGAAGACTCACCATCATGATTCTTTGTGTTCAAGGGTAAGTTCACATTTTGTGTCCCTGTTTGATGTGACATGTCATGCTTTGATGTTGATATTCAAAATCAAATGACAAAGACATTTAATTCAATAAAAATTCCAGGTCATTCTTAGAATTCAGAAATAATTCCATTACTGTCAATTCCCATATTTAAATTCCAAGAACTCAATTCCCAATAAAATATTATCACTAACAATTGCACAAATTCTGCTGTGCAGATAGCCTAGCTATACTGTAAATAGAAATATACAAGTTGAAATTTAAAAAAAATCCTGGAATACATTTGATACTAGGTTCATTAATTCTAATAATATTAAATTCCAAATAAATTCCAAAAATGAAATGTTTTTACAATTCAAACAGTCCAAACAGTTTAAATTCTAATCCAATGAAACATCCATAACATGAAGATTGTTTAAATTCGAATTGAATTCAACAGATTTTCCTCTTCATGCGTGATTTCAAGAATTTTATTGGAATTACAAATGAAATTGGAATCAAACCCAACCCTGTTGTGAATTCATATATTATAATACTTACAATTGTGACAAGTCTAACCCATTTCTGAGCATCTGAATCAATTCACTGCTTGATGTTACAAGGAAGGGAGCCATCAGAGATTTAATGTTGAGATTTCAGACAAATGCCATATGGGCTGGTCCATTTTCAGCCCTTTGGGCCTGTCTAACTAGATTTTTTTGTGTGCAAAATGACAATTACTTGACTAATAATGGGGGCCTCTGGAAAAAAATGGTCCGGTGTGGGGGCCTGGAGGAGAAAATGGTCTGGTGAGGGGGCCTGAAGGGAAAATTTGTCCGGTGTGGGGGCCTGGAGGGAAAAATGGTCTGGTGTGGGGGCCTGGAGGGGAAAAATGGTCTGGTGTGGGGGCCTGAAGGGAAAAATGGTCTGGTGTGGGGGCCTGGAGGGAAAAATGGTCTGGTGTGGGGGCCTGGAGGGAAAAATGGTCTGGTGTGGGGGCCTGGAGGGGAAAAATGGTCTGGTGTGGGGGCCTGAAGGGAAAAATTGTCCGGCGTGTTAGCAATGCCAGGGCAGATTTCTGGTTCAAGTCCGCCCCCTGATTAATTAGCCTATGACAATATTAGGACTTGTCCTTTAACAGGATAGTGGGTAATGTAATGAATGATTCACCTGGTTGTTCCCTACTGTCTCCTACACTTGTCCTGTGCTCATTGTTGTAGTCTCTTGTTTACAGCCCCAGACCACTGCTGTCTGGCAGCCCCACAGAGGGCCCTGTGGGCATGCGGACAGGGAGCATCTCCTCACCTCACTGCCTTCACAGCACCCCTCCACAGTGGGACCCCACGAATGATCTGCGCACCATCGCCAAAAACTTCTTCTACCTTGATACCTCAGGTAATACAAATCGAATTTCCAAACTGTAAACTCCTCCCAACAGGCTCCCTGAAACCCTTTCATGGTTTTAATGTTTTTGGTAACAATAACTACTTGCGTTTCAGTTCATCCAGTCGACTGCTTACTACAGGATTACTAAAATCTAAACCATTGAATAAGTTAATAAACTTTGACCTCTCACTCTTTGCAGGCTGGTACTGGGGAGCCATCACAGCAGGTCAGGCCCATGCAGCTCTCCAGGCAGCGTCAGAGGGGGCCTTTCTGATTCGAGACAGCAGCCATCCCCTGTACATGCTGACCCTGTCTGTTAGGACTGCCCGTGGCCCCACCAGTATACGCATCCAGTACAGTGGAGCCCGGTTTCTGCTAGACTCCAGCTCACCAGCCCGACCCAGCCTTTTGTCCTTTCCTGATGTGCCTAGCATGGTGCAGTACTATGTAGGACCAACAAGGAGGGTGCAGAAGGGCAAGGTGGAGGAGACTCATGGCGCACAGCCCGCCCAGAGGACAGTTCAGGAGAGCACAGTAGTGCTGAAGCTCAAGCGGGCCCTGCACAAGCCCCAGGCCTTCCCCTCCCTCCAGCACCTCACACGCCTCACCATCAACCGCAGCACAGGCTGTCCGGACCAGCTGCCACTGCCACGCCCACTGGTGCGCTACCTGCAGGACTACCCCTTCCATGTATGAGGGTCCTCTGGTGCTGAATTAAACGAAACAGTTCAACTAAACCTTGAGGAGCGCTGTCAGTAAGAGGTCCCTGGCAGCTGGAAACAACATCACTGCACTGGACACTAATGGAGCCACATCAGACATACGGTTGGTCATGAGACCATGTTTGGGAAAGAACCTTCCAGAAAATGGTGCCTGGTTTTGGATTCTGTGTACCACCCCAATTCACAGAGGTGATTGACTGGAAAACACATGGTGCTAACTGTAGTGTATCCTCGTGCTATGAGGGGTAACGTTTTCTTTCTGTTTCTGAGCAGTGAATTGCTTTTCAGTCACAGATGTAAATTGTTAAATTTTTTGTTTAGTCAACATTGTCATTTTTTACCGCCCCGACACTGTACATATCCCTTTTTTTATTAAAACAATATTAAATGAGTTATACTGCTCCTGTCTTCAATGTCCCGTTGTCTTTTGGTGGGTCAAATGCCAAAGTGCTTTATAGCCTACATCCACAGAAGAGAAAATGGGTTGCGTGGGCAGTGTGCCCAATCTCAGTTGTTATCTGAAGCGGTCTTTATAACATAAAGAGATTAAACCCCCTCGTGTATAAGTGTGTACACAGCAGAATCGACTAGGCAATATAGGCTGGATTCAATGTGCCTTTGTGTAAGAGTGAATCTGAGTCAGCAGCCTAGTCAGCGGGGAGGGAGAATCCCTTGATTCGTAGAACTACTGAATGCCTTCTGGGAGGGTGAAATTCTGAGAGGGAGGGTTCTAAGAAAAGCCTCTCAGTAATTACCTTCAACCTACTACTCGCTCGGTCACGATCACACTCCTTTATTGCCACACAAACACACATTAGCACCTACAACGTCCTCAGGTATAAATGAAGCCCATCTACGATATGTATATGTGTGTGTTTGTGAATTTCTACATTATTTGAGCTCAGTAGTGTGTACAGTACGTGGCAGATGGATGGTGGGTGTTGAGGCTGTAGCAGGCTGGTCTGAAGCCAGTGAAACAGGATCCATATCTCACACAGTCTCTCAATGCTGGTCCTGGTCCTGATCTGTGTTGCACTCCTTTTTTTGAAGGATGCAGAAACGGGGCCTATAAGCGACAGAGAGAATATGAATCAGGCGTTCAATATGAATACATTTCTTGATCGAAGGTTTTGAAAATGTAGTTATTTAACAAAGATATAGCAGTCTGATTTACTCCTGACCTGTCAGTGATGTCACGATGCGTGTGCAAGTAGTGTAACTCTTCGACACTTTCCTCTACCCACTTCTGGATGAGCTGTGGATGACGTGGGTCTACTTCCAAGTATACACGACTGCGAGACAGGAAGAAATGAAAACACAGTGAAGTGAAACTTCTCAAACCATTGAATAACAGAGATTGAAGTAGTGAGACCTGCTTTACAATAGATACAACAGAGTGACTAGACAGAAAGCTTCTTAGTGTGCGCCACAAAACAGTACATCTAAAATAATATTGGCCTACTGTGAATATTTCCTTAAAATCAAACACTGTGGCCTGCATAAACACTTCCAATACAGTTTGTAGCTCCAGAACTGACTTGAGTTTCACCATATGGATATGATGAGCGGTAAGGTACCTAGGAACAACGGGGGGAGGGAAATTATAGATAGCAATGATACATTCATATTGACCAATTTCAAGCGTGTGATTTTATGTTATGTTCTAGATGCAGAAAATATACTCAGTACCTTACCCATGGTTGGATAAGAGCTTTGGAGCCAGAGTCAGAATGTGTCTCATCACCTGCATGCCATCTTTCCCCCCATCCAGAGCAGCATGGTCCTCAAACCTGAGGATGTCAGCACAGAACACTGTAGTTCATATACTTCCATTTGAACTCGAAGTGTGCGTGCGTTTGTGTGTGCGTGCGACTGCTCGTCTCACCTGAGGATTTCAGGTTCAAGTGATATCATATCCTCTGAGAACAGGTACGGAGGGTTGCTGACCAAAACGGAGACTGGACTGCACATGCTCACAATTATGTCTGCATCTAGAACATAACATAAAATCACACCCTTGAAATCGGCAAATCTGAATGTAACATCTGTATGGCTTATCTTCCTTTACCGATGTTATAATATCCCTCCCCCATCATTCCTATTGACCGTACCTCTCATCACATCCATATGGTGAACCTCAAGTCGGTCCTGGAACCCCAAACTGTAGCATACAGCCAATCAGGTTTGCACATATTCACAAAACATGAATTAATGTGGCTAATCAAAATCAGCTAATCAAAGTAAAATTGTTATCCTGCGTTTTCATGATTACCTGTGTGAGTTCTCTCTTGTCAGATCCACAGCATCCTTGTTTTTATCTAAAGCAATCGCTCTGAGCTGAGAGAGAGAGAAACCCAAATATCAGTGTTGTTTGAGTGAAGGGGCTCAGAGATCAAGGAACATGATATGAAAGAAAGGGAGAAAGTAAAAGAGGGGGAGAGCACACCTGTGGGAGACTCTTAAGTAAACTGAGGGAGATAGCACCAGAGCCACAACCCACTTCCAGGCACCTGAAGCTGGTCTCCTCACTTAATCCAGTCCCCTGCTTCATCTGGAGATCTGTAAGCACTAGGCCAACCAACTCCTGCACAGACAGACAGACGTGCAACCATAGCTTCATGTCTCTGCAATGGAAATTCTGACGACAGTCACAGAATGAAATATTTAAATGCGCTCTTATCACAAGAGATTATGGTCCCTTGTGTTTCAAACAACTTGTTTTATAGTATGTGTAAGTGACTTACCTAGTTAAATAAAGGTTAAATAAAAAATAAAATAAATAAATAAATAAAATAAAATAGTGTGTGTGCGTGTACTCTCCCGCACCTCAGTTTCAGGCCGGGGGATAAACACGGGAGGTCTCATCTTCAGTGTCAGATCTCTGAAGTCCCACTCTTCAATCACATACTGCACTGGCATTCTGAACACACAGCACATTTCACATGTTCACGCAATGTAGGCTACACTTTCCAATGAAATTCTTAGCTTTCAGAGACAGAAGAATAGGTCAAGTGCACCGTCACTGACTAGCACGTTAAGACTAAGCTTGTACAGTGCCTTGCGAAAGTATTCGGCCCCCTTGAACTTTGCGACCTTTTGCCACATTTCAGGCTTCAAACATAAAGATATAAAACTGTATTTTTTTTGGTGAAGAATCCACAACAAGTGGGACACAATCATGAAGTGGACCGACATTTATTGGATATAAAACTGAAAAATTGAGCGTGCAAAATTATTCAGCCCCTTTACTTTCAGTGCAGCAAACTCTCTCCAGAAGTTCAGTGAGGATCTCTGAATGATCCAATGTTGACCTAAATGACTAATGATGATAAATACAATCCACCTGTGTGTAATCAAGTCTCCGTATAAATGCACCTGCACTGTGATAGTCTCAGAGGTCCGTTAAAAGCGCAGAGAGCATCATGAAGAACAAGGGACACACCAGGCAGGTCCGAGATACTGTTGTGAAGAAGTTTAAAGCAGGATTTGGATACAAAAAGATTTCCCAAGCTTTAAACATCCCAAGGAGCACTGTGCAAGCACTAATATTGAAATGGAAGGAGTATCAGACCACTGCAAATCTACCAAGACCTGGCCGTCCCTCTAAACTTTCAGCTCATAAAAGGAGAAGACTGATCAGAGATGCAGCCAAGAGGCCCATGATCACTCTGGATGAACTGCAGAGATCTACAGATGAGGTGGGAGACTGTCCATAGGACAACAATCAGTCGTATATTGCACAAATCTGGCCTTTATGGAAGAGTGGCAAGAAGAAAGCTATTTCTTAAAGATATCCATAAAAAGTGTTAGTTTCAAGTTTGCCACAAGCCACCTGGGAGACACACCAAACATGTGGAAGAAGGTGCTCTGGTCAGATGAAAACAAAATTGAACTTTTTGGCAACAATGCAAAATGTTATGTTTGGCGTAAAAGCAACACAGCTCATCACCCTGAACACACCATCCCCACTGTCAAACATGGTGGTGGCAGCATCATGGTTTGGGCCTGCTTTTCTTCAGCAGGGAGAGGGAAGATGGTTAAAATTGATGGGAAGATGGATGGAGCCAAATACAGGACCATTCTGGAAGAAAACCTGATGGAGTTTGCAAAAGACCTGAGACTGGGACGGAGATTTGTCTTCCAACAAGACAATGATCCAAAACATAAAGCAAAATCTACAATGGAATGGTTAAAAAATAAACATATCCAGGTGTTAGATTGGCCAAGTCAAAGTCCAGACCTGAATCCAATCGAGAATCTGTGGAAAGAAATTAAAACTGCTGTTCACAAATGCTCTCCATCCAACCTCACTGAGCTCGAGCTGTTTTGCAAGGAGGAATGGGAAAAATTTCAGTCTCTCGATGTGCAAAACTGATAGACATACCCCAAGCGACTTACAGCTGTAATCGCAGCAAAAGGTGTCGCTACAAAGTATTAACTTAAGGGGGCTGAATAATTTAGCACGCCAAATTTTTCAGTTTTTGATTTGTTAAAAAAGTTTGAAATATACAATAAATGTCGTTCCACTTCATGATTGTGTCCCACTTGTTGTTGATTCTTCACAAAAAAATACAGTTTTATATCTTTATGTTTGAAGCCTGAAATGTGGCAAAAGGTCGCAAAGTTCAAGGGGGCAGAATACTTTCGCAAGGCACTGTATGTACCTGTTGAGACGTCTGGAACAGAGCTCCCATGTCTGCTCTGTCTGTTCTTGTGTCAGGAATTCAGCCAGCCTGTCCTGTCCAATGCCCTCTAACTGCGAGGGGAAGAGGTTGAGGGTTAGATGATTCCTTCAGTGAGAGAATGATAGACCGAGAAGGATGAAAGGTGAATATGGAAATGATTTGCAAGGATCATATTTTGGGTTCAGAAACTCACTGTTTTAGCACCAAGCAAATGTGCAATGATGTACTGGCTGGAGAGATGTGGCTCTGAGACACCTCTTTGCTGGAAATGGTCTGTCCATAACTTGACAGCTTGCTCCACCGTGAGCCTGCTCGCTGTAGGTAAGGCTGGGACGCATTCAGCCACACACGGAGACGTGCACAGCCACTGGAGGAAGGGAGGGAGCGAGACAGCGATAGAGAGAATATTACGAGGCTTCATTCAATAATGAATTCCAGTTATGTTTATACTGTAAACAACGCACTTTCCTTGCAATCCACGTGCAACACTTTATAGGAAAGGCATCTTAATTTACCTTGTGTCCAATAAATCCGTCTTTAAGTGGTTTAAAGCAGTTATAAACCTCCTTCAATGGTCTTCGTAATCGTATCCACATGGTATTCCACTTTCTCTTGACAGAAGACCAACACGTGAAGCAGTTGACATAAAGAAGGTAAAAAATGTAGCTGATATGAAACTCCGAAATAATCGTTTGACTATATTAATGGATATTGTGTAAAACCAGCTGAATGTGGTCTAATGACTGTACTAACTATTAAATACAAAATAACCAACCATTTCAATAATTAATTAGAGGTATTCACTTCCGGGCATCCTTCCTTTTTTCAGAATAATAGTGCATTAGATTAATTCATAAATCCTTCCAAAATAAAAGTTAACTGTATTTTGTCGATCCATACAATTAGGATGAAGTTAAATTAAATTATATTTTTAAGAAGAAAATTGCAGTACATGCATCAAATTAATTCATACCTGATCGACATTTATTTAACGTGTACTATAAAGATTTCATTTCCCAAATCTGACATCCATCATCTTGTTTGGCGTGTCCTGGAACGTACCCATCAGTAATGCGCAGTGCGGGTAAATTATGTTCGGGAACTCCACCATGTTTCATCGATAGCGCAAGGTTGTTGTTAGCCATATAGCTAGCTAGCATACCACTTGTTCGATTGTATGTGGTATATTTTTTGCATGCCATTTAAATAGATTGGTCGTCAATTGTAAGGAAATACAAGAGGATCCAGTTGTATGTTTACACATTAGCCAGAGAGTTAAGTTAGCTGGAGATAGCTGGACTAGCTAGCTAGGGTAGACTGTCAACAACAACTCTTCCCTGCTCTGTCAGGAATTAGGAGTCATCATAGCTACTAGCTAGCCACAGTAACAAGAGAGTGATTTACAACCACTATATATATACACAGCTACTGTAGGTCTTCAAATATACTTAATTTCAATTGAGCATTCACATTGTCTGAGAACGGAGTAAAAGATTGACGCAGTTGGAGTTACTTTCTTTCTTTATTATACTACCTGAAGTTTAAAGTCATTTTTACAACGTCTTCATGGGGATGAGTCGAATAGAGTGTATATTTTTTAGTGAGTTTCACCCCACACTGGGACCAAAGATTACTTACCAGGTAGGTGGTGTACAGTATATGTTTCGACAGTTTTTGCAACCAGTGTCAAGCTAACTTTCTAATCAAATCGCATTTTATTTGTCACATGCTTCGTATACAACCTGGCGGGTAGACTAACAGTGAACTGCTTACTTACGGGTCCTTTTCCAACAATGCAGAGCTAAAGATAAGATCAAAAATAGATATAGCGACGCAATGAATAACGAGTAAATATAACATGGCTATATACAGTGGTGTAAAAATACTTTAATGTACTACTTAAGTAGTTTTTTTGTGGTATCTGTACTTTACTATTTATATTTTTGACAACTTTTACTTTGCTACATTCCTTGACAAAATAGTGTTCTTTTTACTCCAGACATTTTCCCGGACAACCAAAAGTACTCTCTACATTTTGAATGCTTAGCAGGACAGGAAAATGGTCCAATTCACACACGTATCAAGAAAACAACCCTGGTCATCTCTACTGCCCCTAATCTGGCAGACTCACTAAACACAAATGTTTGGTTTGTAAATTATGTCTGAGTCTTGGAGGGTCCCCTGGCTATCGATACATAAGTTAAAAAAACTAAAACGATGCCCTCTGGTTTGCTTAATATAAGGAATTAGTAATTATTTTAATACTTAAGTATATATAAAACCAAATTCTTTTAGACTTTTACTCAAGTAGTATTTTACCAGATAACTTTTACTTTAGTCATTTTCTATTAAGGTATCTTTACTTTTCCTCAAGTATGACAATTGGGTACTTTTTCCACAACTGCTATAAATAGGGTTTAGAAAATAACATGGCTATACAGGGAGTGCAAGTACTAAGTCAATGTGCAGAGGCACAAAGTAATTGAGGTACCTATGTACTGTACTGTACATACAATGCATTCGGAAAGTATTCAGAACACTTGACTTTTAACGTTACAGCCTTATTCTAAAATGGATTATTAACTGGGTGGTTCCAGCCCTGAATGCTGATTGGCTGACAGCTGTGGTATATCAGACCGTATACCACGGGTGTGACACAACATTTATTTTTACTGCTCTAATCTAACTAGGCAAGTCAGTTAAGAACAAATTCGTATTTACAATGACGGCCTACCAAAAGCAAAAGGCCTCCCTGCGGGGGCAGGGATTAGAAAATATATATATAATTTCTCAGTTTGGCCGGGCGGCCAGCATTAGGGAGAGTCTTGGTGGTTCCAAACTTCTTCCATTTAAGAATAATGGAGGCCACTGTGTTCTTGGGAACCTTCAATGCTGCAGAAATGTTTTGGTACCCTTCCCCAGATCTGTACCTCAACATGACCCTGTTCTCGTAGTGCTATGTACAATTCCTTCAACCTCATGGTCGTAGTGCTATGTACAATTACTTCGACCTCATGGCTTGGGTTTTACTCAGATATTTACCACAGGTGGACTCCAATCATGTTGTATAATCGTCTCAAGGATGATCAATGGAAACAGGATGCACCTGAGCTCGATTTCGAGTCTCATACCAAAGGGTCTCAATACTTATGTAAATAAGGTATCTGTTTTTTTAATTTTTTTAATACATTTGAAAACGTTTAGAAAAACCTGTTTTCGCTTTGTTGTTTTGGGGTATTGTGTGTAGATTGATGAGTACATTTTGTTTTATTGAATCCATTTTAGAATAAGGCTTTAATGTAACAAATGTGGAAAAAGTCAAGGGTCTGAATACTTTCCGAATGCACTGTATAGGTAGGGGTAAAGTGACTATCAGCAGCTTATGTGGTAAGTGTGAGTGCGTTTCATCAGTTTGCGTGTGTGTGTTGGGGGTGTCAGTAAGTGTGTGTGGGTAGAGTCCAGTGTGTGCATAGTCACTGCTAAAGAGTTAGTGCCAAAAAAGGTAAATGCAAGTAGTCCGGGTAGCCCTTTGATTAGCTGTTCAGAAGTTTCATGGCTTGGGGGTAGAAGCTGTTCAGGGTCCAGTTGGTTCCAGACTTGGTGGATTGGTACCGCTTGCTGTGCGGTAGTAGCTAGAACAGTCTGTGGCTTGGGAGGCTGGAGTCTGACACTTTTTTGGGCCTTCCTCTGACATGGCCTGGCATAGAGGTCCTGGATGGCACGAAGCTCAGCCCCAGTAATGTACTGGGCCGTACTCACTACTCTGTAGTGCCTTGCGGTCGGATGCCAAGCAGTTGCCATACTGGTGATTCAGTTCGTCAAGATGCTCTCGATGGTGCAGCTGTAGAACTTTTTGAGGATTTGAGGGCCCATGCCAAGTAATTTCAGTCTCCTGAGGGGGAAGTGGCGTTGTCGTGCCCTCTTCACAATTGTGTTGGTGTGTCTGGACCATGATAGATCCTTAGTGATGTGGACACCGAGGAACTTGAAGCTCTCGACCCACTCCACTACAGCCCTGTTGATGTGGATGGGAGCGTGCTCGTCCTGTCCATTTCCTGTAGTCCATGATCAGCTCCTTTGTCTTGCTGACATTAAGAGAGAGGTTGTTCTCCTGGAACCCCACTGACAGGTCTCTGACCTCCTCCCTATAAGCTGTCTCATTGTTGTCGGTAATCAGGACTACCACCGTCGTGTTGTCGGCAAACTCAGTGATGTTGTCGGCAAACTTAGTGATGATGTTGGAGTTGTGCGTGGCCACGCAGTCGTGGGTGTACAGGGAGTACAGGAGGGGACTAAGCATGCACCTCTGAGGGGGCCCCTGTGTTGAGGGTCAGCATGGCTGTGTTATTGCCTATCCTCACCACCTGGGGGTGGGCTGTCAGGAAGTCCAGGATCCAGTTTCAGAGGGAGGTGTTCAGTCCCAGAGTCCTTAGCTTAGTGATGAGCTTCGAGGGCACAATTGTGTTGAACTCTAAGCTGTAGTCAATTAACAGCATTCTCACATACTGTAGGTGTTCCTTTTGTCTAGGTGGGAGAGGGCAATAAAGATTGTCATCTGTTGGGGCTGTGTTCTATCTTTTCCCATCTTTCTATTGTGTTCTATCCTCTCCAGGTTCCAGAGGAGTACATATCCCGGGAGCTCTTTGACACAGTACAGGTGTACATCATTACCAAACCAGAACTGCAGAACAAACTCATAACTGTGTATGTACACTTGGGAATTTACATTAGGATATTCTTATTCATGGTCCAATTTAACAACAGGTCTTATTTTTCTCTCCTCTTGTGTCTGTTACTTGAACTAAGTGAATAATTTATTTGGGCTGCAATTTTTTCCTTTCCTGTGGCGGTCCTCACAAGAACCAGTTTCATCATGGCGCTTGATGGCTTTTGAAACTGCACATTTTCCGAATAGACTGACCTTCATGTCTTAAAGTAATGATGGACTGTCATTTCTCTTTGCTTATTTGAGCGGTTCTTGCCATAATATGGACTTGTCTTTGACTGATGTAGAACGGCCATGGGGAAGAAGTTAATTGGTTGTCCGGTGTGCATCGAGCACAAGAAGTACAGCCGTAATGCTCTGCTCTTTAACCTGGGCCTTGTATGCGATGCAAGGACCAAGACCTGTGCCCTTGAGCCAATTGTCAAGAAGCTGTCAGGGTACCTCACAACGCTGGAGGTAAAAGGATCTCCCTGGAGGCTAGTGCTCTTTTTCAAAACATCACAAGATCTGAATGTCTTATGGGATATATAGGTCAAAGTGTTAATATTTCTCTTTATTTTGCAGCTGGAGAGTGGGTTCATATCGAACGAGGAGAGCAAACAGAAACTGCTACCTATTATGTCCACCTTGTTAGAGGAGCTAAATGCTACCGGAGCCTGTACCTTACCCATCGGTATGTGTGCATTTGTACACAGCAATGTGTCAGATAGTCTTTTCTCTTTCTCTCACACACCATTAGTTTCCTCCCTCTTATTTAGATGAGTCCAATACAATCAACCTGAAGTTGATTGAGCAGCGCAGGGACCCTCTGATCGTGCAGGAGTACGACGTGCCTGTCTTCACTCAGTGCAAAGACCACTTCATCAAATCCCAGTGGGATCTCACCACTCAACAGGTAGGTCTTTCTGCCACACCGACAGTGGCTCACACAGATAGACCCACGCCTCATCCTTACCAGAAGCTTACATACAGTGTGGCTGACATCCCATCAAGGGTTTCAGAGAAACAATGATTTGTCTATACAGTACCAGTCAAAAGTTTGGACACCTACTCATTCAAGGGTTTTTCTTTTGTACTATTAAAGCTGTCATCAAGGCAAAGGGTGGCTACTTTGAAGAATCTCAAATAGAAAATATATTTAGATTTGTTTAACACTTTTTTGGTTACTACATGATTCCATATGTGCTATTTCATAGTTTTGATATCTTCACTATTATTCTACAATGTAGAAAATAGTACAAATAAAGAAAAACCCTTGAATTAGTAGGTGTGTCCAAATTTTGGACCAGTACTGTGCAATGTCATCATGCACCTGTCTCAGATTAAAGCGCTGATGAAAAAGATGTTAGAAATGTGTTGAATTCTGTTGTAGATCCTGGCCTATATTGATGGGTTCAGGCATATCCAGAAGATATCTGCAGAAGCGGATGTTGAACTTAATCTAGTCCGGATCGCCGTACAGAATTTACTGTGAGTGCTTTAAAACTGGTAATATGATGCAACAGATAATAAACCCATTGGAATAGATTCTAAGAGAACATTCTTTGATGAAACATTTCCCTTTGAAACCATGGAATAGATGCTAAGAGAACATTCTTTGATGAAACATTTCCCTATGAAACCATGGAATAGATTCTAAGAGAACATTCTTTGATGAAACATTTCCCTATGAAACCATGGAATAGATTCTAAGAGAACATTCTTTATGATGAAACATTTCCCTTTGAAACCATGGAATAGATGCTAAGAGAACATTCTTTGATGAAACATTTCCCTATGAAACCATGGAATAGATTCTAAGAGAACATTCTTTGATGAAACATTTCCCTATGAAACCATGGAATAGATTCTAAGAGAACATTCTTTATGATGAAACAACATTTCCCTATGAAACCATGGAATAGATTCTAAGAGAACATTCTTTATGATGAAACAACATTTCCCTATGAAACCATGGAATGGATACTAAGAGAACATTCTTTATGATGAAACAACATTTCCCTATGAAACATGGTATAGATTCTAAGAGAACATTCTTTGATGAAACAACATTTCCCTATGAAACATGGTATAGATACTAAGAGAACATTCTTTATGATGAAACAACATTTCCCTATGAAACCATGGAATGGATTCTAAGAGAACATTCTTTTTCACAGGTATTATGGTGTTGTAACCTTGGTATCAATATTTCAGGTAATGAAACCCTCAGTAACAATACCTTCTGAAATGTGCTGTGTGTGTGTGTGTGTGTGTGTGTGTGTGTGTGTGTGTGTGTGTGTGTGTGTGTGTGTGTGTGTGTGTGTGTACAGTCCTGCTAACACACTGTATGTTGTGTCTCTCCAGTACTCCAATGTGTACTGCACAACCCCTATAGTCCAGAGCCTGATAGATGACAGGTCCATTCAGGAGGAGTGTCTCAACTATGTCACCAAGAAAGGTAACAGCCAGTTTGGAAAGTTGTAGTCAGAACAAGTTAGAATTTGTTACAGTGAGTGTATGATAAGTTCTGCTGCCTGTGTGCTTCAGGACAGAAGAGAGCCTGTTTAAGGGATGTGTTCCAGCTGTACTGTGGTCTGACTCCAGGCACCACAGTTCGTGATCTTTGCTCCCGCTACTCACAGCAGCTGCAGAGGGTAGATGAGAGGTGAGTTATTAAGCATCCATGTTGACTCATGATGTTTATGTGGTTGACATAGACCTCAATGTCCATATTTATTTATTTATTTATTTGTCAGGGACCATGTACAACATGCCATTGCACCAGATTTAGCTAGATAGCTAATCCTCATCTACGTGGAGAAGTGTAGAGAATAGTGATATCATGTGATGCTCAACAGGAGGTTGATCCAGTATGGACTGATGAAGGCTCTCATTCGCCGTCTGCAGAAGTATCCTGTTAAGGTGACACGAGACGAGAGGAGCCGCCCACCACGCCTTTACACTGGTTGCCATAGTTATGACGAAATCTGCTGCAAGACGGGTAGGTTAAGGCGTTTATGATGACACATTACTGGTTTTATAGTGATGACGTGTTTAGGAAGATTCATAATGACAGAGGGCTGGATAAGTATTTTGAGAAATCGTTCTATACTCTGTAATCTCTCATGGCAGCGCCTTTCCCTGTATTTGCAGGAATGAGCTACAAAGAGCTGGACGAGCGCTTGGAGAATGACCCCAACATAATTGTGTGCTGGAAGTGATACCCTGGCTTAATCAGCAACCACACTCACTTTGATAGAGAAAGTCATCTCTCTAACAAAGACAGACAGACACGAGGTCCGATTGTACTGAAACAGAGGCCTCTTGCTCGCCTCTCATCTGACCCACACAACTGCCTGCTGTCCAGGAGACACAATGTGGATCAACCTCGGCCAAAGATGCCTTAGAAAAGTCAGTTTATCACTGTTGTTGTCTGTGGACTTCATCCAAAATGTTCTGGAAATGATCTGTGCATTCAAAGGCTGAGACATGTAGGAACTTATATACTACTATTATGTCACCAATGTCACCTGTTATCATCCTCAGGTTTTTCCATCCAGACTTTGAATCAATCATTGTGGGATAGTTTCATTCAGAACAATGAATGGAATAATTTAAAAAGACCACAAAAATGAGGAATGTGGCAGGTAGCCTAGCGGTTAAGAGCGTTGTGCCAGTTCAGAGAACATTCGCTAGTTCAAACTCTTGCGCCGACTAGGTTAAAAATGTGTTGATCTTCCCTTGAGCAAGGCACTTAACACTAATTGCTCCTGTAAGTCGCTCTGGATAAGAACATCAGCTAAATGACTCAAATGTCAAATGTGCTTATTAATGTACCAAAAAATGATAATACCAACTCCTTGCAATAATAAAGATGCGTTGTTGATTTGAATGACCCATTGTCTGACTGTGTTTATCTTGCTCACTTCACCTACAGAGCCTTCAGAAAGTATTTATACCCCTCGACTTATTCCACATTGTATTACAGCCTGAATTCAAAATGGATTGAATTGGTTTTGTTTCTCACCCATCTACATGCTGTTTCTTTCAATACATTTGCTAACATTTCCAAAAACATGTTTTCACTCACGTTATGATGCTTCTTAACCCCATAATGTGAATGAAAACATGTTTTTAGAAATGTTAGCTAACTTATTGAAAATTAAATGCAGAAATACAGTCTCTAATTTACAGAAGTATTCACACCCCTGATCTCAATACATGTTAGAATCACCTTTGGCAGTGATCACAGCTGTGTCTTTCTGGTTAAGTCTCGACGAGCTCTGTACACCTGGATTGTAGAACATTTGCACATGCTTAAAAAAATTCTTCAAGCTCTGTCAAGTTGGTTGTTGATCATTGCAAGACAGCCATTTTCAAGCATTGCCATAGGTTTTCAAGCCAATTTAAGTCTTGGAACATTCAATGTTGTCTTGGTAAGCAACTCCAGTGTATCTTTGGCCTTGTATTTTGTGTTATTTTTCTGCGGAAAGGTGAATTTGTCTCCCAGTGTCTGTTGGAAAGCAGACTGAACCAAGTATTCCTCTATGATTTTGCCTGTGCTTAGCTCTATTTGTTTTTTGTTTTTTATCCTAAAAAAGAGTATACTCATAACATAATGCAGCCACCACCATGCTTGAAAATATGAAGTGGATACTCAGTAATGTGTTGTGATGGATTTGCCCCAAACATAACACTTTGTATTCAAGACAAAGTTAATTTCTTTGGCACATTTTTTGCAGTTCTACTTTTGTGCCTTGTTGAAAACAGGATGCATGTTTTGGAATATGTTTATTCTGTACAGGCTTCCTTTTTACTCTGTCAATTAGTTTACTATTTTTGAATAACTACAATGCTGTTGATGCATCCTCAGTTTTCTCCTATCACAGCCATTAAACTTTGTAACTTTTTAAAAGTCACCATTGGCCTAATGGTGAAATCCCTGAGTGGTTTCCCTCCTCTCCGGAGTTAGGAAGGACACCTGTATCTTTGTAGTAACTGCGTTCATTGATACACCATCCAAAGAGTAATGAATAACTTCATCATGCTCAAAGGAATATTCAATGTCTGCTTTTTTCATATGACCCATATATCAATAGGTGCCTTTTTTTGTGAGACATTGGACAACCTCCCTGGTCTTTGTGGTTGAATCTGTTCACTGCTCGACAGATAATTGTACATGTGGGGTACAGAGATGAGGTAGTCATTCAAAAATCAAGTTAAACACTATTATTCAGTCCATGTGACTTGTTAAGCAAATGTTTACTCCTGAACTTATTTAGGCTAGCCATAACAAAGGGGTTGAATAGTTGTTGACTCAAGACATTTCAGCTTTTCATTTTGCATTAATTTGTAAAAATGTTTAAAAACATTTCCACTTTGACATAATGGGGTATTATTGTGTGTAGGTCAGTGAAACAAACTCAATTATAATCCATTTAAAATTCAGGCTTTAAAACAACAAAATGTGCAAAAAAGTCGAGGTGTGTGAATATTGTAATGGGATTATCAACTAGCGCATGGTTGGGGGCCAGAACATGATTACAAATAACTTGTAGACTGCAAGAAGCCCAAACAGATATAATATTTGACAAAACGTGTGGGAAGACTTGGGAACAGATTTCCTAAATGAAAATGACTTGTAGCTGATTTCCTGGTGTTTTTACAGTTTTTTAGGTCCAACAAGGAAAATTCTAAAGAAATATGTTTTTTTTTACTTGGGATGTGGGGTGGGGGGGTATAAAACTATTTGGCCAGTTGGTGAACCCTGGCCTAGTTGTTAGTGTAGTAGACCCACATGTCCTTTGTCTCCTTCTACAGGAGAGATAGAGAAGTACATTAATGGAAAATGGCAGAAGGTTCTGTCTGAAGGTGACTAAATTGGACGGCCAGGTCTGGATTGCTCTGTACAACCTGGTGCTGAAGGAAGACTGCCAAAGGAAATATGACTTCAACAACTTCAACAAGAACCAGGGCTTAAAGGTACAGTAGTCTCAGCCAGTACTGGGGCTTCTGACAAGAGTGGCCTCTGAATCCTAACTATCAAAACTATAGCTCAGGAAGAATGTCTGTTCAGATCATTGTCCTTCAAAATCTTTTCTTATCTCCCCTCCGATTAGAAGACAGATGAGGTATCCAGGCTTTGTTTTGACTGGTGTTTTCTCTTACTATTATTTACATGATTGTCTCTCCTTCCTGAACATATGTGAGGATAGAATTATGAGCTCTGAGAACTGTGCAGGATAGCATAGGTGGTCTATCAGACAGACCACAATGCAGACAATAAAAGTCTAACTCAAACTGAAACTTATTTTGTGTGTAGCTGTGGTTTCCTGATAGAGGTGGTAAGAGACCAGCTGGCCAACCTGGTGGAGCTCCAGCGCTTCCTCCGTCACCTCACTGTCACAGACCCTGCCCCTCCAAAGAAAGACCTAATCTTGGAACAGGTGAGGAACACAAACACGCACACACGCACACACGCACGCACGCACGCACGCCAGGGTTTCCGTTAGACGGCTTTTGCCTATAAAATGAATTAAAAGCCGATTAAGTGAAGTTGTAGCTGGGGGGCTGCATATTATACATCCCGATTTCACACTTCAGCACCATTCTCTCACTCCTTGCACGCTGCCTTATGTGCATCAAATCACATTTTATTGGTCACATACACATATTTAGCAGATGTTATTGAGGATGTTGCGAAATGCTTGTTCCTAGCTCCAACAGTACAGTAGTATCTAATATCTAGTATCAGCATGCATCTGCTGCTGAGGAGAGAGAGGGAGAGAGGAGAGAAAGTTAAAGGAAAGTTAGAGAGTATGCCTACAGTGAAAGGCCTACCAGAGGAATGAATGTCCTTTGTATGGAGAACTTTTAATATTGTAGTGGATAAAGATGAGAAGAAAGTTGGTACGATCAAATGCAGGCTACTGTGCAACTCGCTACTCAGGTAGGATGCAATTTTGAAAAAATATATATTTATATAGCATTTATAATAATTTGTATTAATCATTATTATTACCGTGTATCAGTGGTAACCAATCTTTTTTGAGTCAACATCACTTTCTGAGTCAAAATGCAAGCCGAGATCTACATTAACATTACTTAAAAAACGTAAGCCTACGCAACATTAACTAATCTATGCATTAGGCTATAGGCCCAAAACATTATCACCTTATATGAGCTTTGCTTGAATTGCCCTGCCAATGCATTTTTGTACTTCTCTAACCATTTTATTAAAATGATATTTCAACATTTGAAGTAGGCTATATGATCACACTGGTAATAGATCAGTTGTTGTATTACTTAATATATAATAATAATAATATATGCCATTTAGCAGACGCTTTTATCCAAAGCGACTTACAGTCATGTGTGCATACATTCTACGTATGGGTGGTCCCGGGAATCGAACCCACTACCCTGGCGTTACAAGCGCCATGCTCTACCAACTGAGCTACAGAAGGACCACTTGTGAGGCACAACTGAGTGAGCATAATAATAACCTTTTTTATATTACTGTGTTGATAGAGCCTACTTCTCTGATGGTCAGTCAACGTCCCTCCGCTCTCCCTTTCCTCTGCTGACACTGACCAAACATGGACTCCATCTTCCAGTGTTGACAGTGCTGAGTAAAAACTTAAACATGAACTCAGTCATAAAAACAGTAGCTCTTTGCTCTATTCGTTGACAGTCTTTCTCTAGTCATGGTTTTAAAAGTTTAGAAATCTCACAGTATCAACTTTGCTATAGCTTTATTTTACGCCTGCTACGTTACATTAATCTGAACCATCCGATTGGCCAGTGGTAGGCCTATAGCGCACTTGATCTGCTACCCTGGGAAGGCAGAGTTTGTACCTTCAGAGATATGAAATGGTTCACAATGAGAACACATCAGGTACACCTAACACTAACAGCGTGAGACGAGTAAAAAAAATATAGGAACGAAAGCCTTGTCGTTGTTTTTTACAGAAATGTTTGGTAATCAACTAGGAATTCCTTGGCGATTGACCGGTTGGTAACCACTGCTGTATATCATTGTTATCACTGTAGGCCTATTTATTAATCTAAACAAGTTTTAAACATGCATAATGCATTTTGTTTTATCTGTTGAGACATGAAATGAATTTGAATTATGTGCTCCGTATTTAGTTTAAGATGGGTTATTAGTAGGCTTGTTGTAAAATAAATATAATTAAACTATTGCTGTAAATTATTGGGTATGGTAGGTACTAGCCTTTCTTTGTAATTAATGCACTATATCCTGTTGAAAACATTTGTGAAGGTTTAAACCAGCTCGCAAGTGTTTTGTTTCATTCTGTTGAGCCATTTTCTTCGGCCAAATTAAAAGGAGACTCACACACTGTATCTTCGCATGTGCACAGGTTTGCTTCAAACTGTTCACAGCTTGGTATCCACAGGACCAAAACTCAAGAACGTCATTTTGTGTTGCATTTTACTCACCTGTCCAAGAATTCCACCTTGTCTCCGAGGTATCCCGGAAGTTCCCCGATGACTCTGTTGCCGAGAGAACCCGAGGATACCCGAGTTCCCCCATGCAACTAGGCAGAGCTAGGCGGTCTCCAGCTGAACGGTTATAGAGGCTTCACACTTAGAGCTGCCTGTATTGTAGAACTACTAGTAATTTCGTCTCCACCTGTCCACTAAAAGACCTTTTCATGCCATGTTGCTGTGGGAGAACCAGTCAAAATCTATCCGGGTACACAGACTCTGGGGCCAATGAGAGCTTAAAGGACGCTACACTGGCTTCTGAGCTAGATATTCCCACTCAGTCCCTCTCCATTCCCATGGATGTTAGAGCACTGGACGTGCGCTCTATAGGCCGGGTCACCCACAATACCACCCCATCAACCTATGTGTATCAGGGAACCACAGCAAGACGCTCCAGCTCCTGCTCATTAAGTCTTCTCAGGTACCCATGGTATTGGGTTTCTCCTGGCTACAAAGACACAATCCCCTCATTGACTGGTGTGCCAGGGCAATCATGGGCTGAAGCCCGTTCTGCCATGCCCATTGCCTGAAGTCAGCGCAGCCTGCCCCGGGACGTCTTCCTGGGGGCTCGGAAGTTGCCCTGGACCTTTGTGGAGAAGAAGGACAAAACCCTGCGCCATGCATCAACTACCGGGGTCTGAATGACATCACGGTGAAGAACCGCTACCTCTCATCTCCTCACCCTTTGAGCCACTCCAGGGTGCCACCGTGTTCTCCAAGCTGGAGCTATGGAAAGCCTACCACCTGGTGCGGATATGGGAAGGGGACAAGTGGAAAACTGCCTTCAACATGGCCAGTGGTCACAATGAGAATCTGGTCATGCCATTTGGCATGTTGAACCGGTTCATCTTCGTTTACCTCGATGACATCCTCGTCTTCACACGCTCCACCCAAGAACACGTGCTCCACGTCCGACAGGTTTCCCAACGCCTTTTTGTAAAAGCAGAGAAGTGCAAATTAAATCTCTCCACCATCCCCTTTCTGGGTTACATCATTGCTGCAGGGAATGTCCAGATGGATCCCAGGACAGTGAGAGTGGTGGTGGATTGGACCCAGCCTATGTCCAGAGTACAGCTGCAACGTTTCCTGGGATTCACCAACTTTTATCGCCTCTTTATCCGGGGCTACAGCACCCTGGCATCCCCCCTGTCTGCACTCACCTCTCTCAAGGTTCCGTTCACGTGGTCCCCAGCTGCTGATCGGGCATTCCGGGATCACAGAACACCACTATTATGTGGGGAATCATGAGCTTCTCGCTGTGAAGATGGCGTTGGAGGAGTGGAAGCAATGGCTGGAGAGGGTGGAACATCTTGTCATTGTGTGGACCGACCACAAGAACCTGGAATATCTCCACACCGCGAAGTGCCTCAGGCAAGCTAGGTGGGCCCTACTGTTCACCCGGTTCAACTTCTCCCTCTCATACCAGCCGGAATCCAAGAATCTCAAGCCGGATGCGCAGTCACACCGCTATAGCCCCACGGCTACTACCCCAGAACCTGAGACCATCCTTCCCACCTTGTGCCTGGCGACTGCACTCAGCTGGGGAATAGGAAAGCAGGTTCGTGTGGCACAGCGTTCTCAGCCGAACGCCAAGGGAAACCCAGGTAACCGGATGTTCATTCCTTACGCGGTCCACTCCTTGGTCCTGGAGTGGGCACACTCCTCCAGGCTTTTCTGCCACCCGGGCTCCTGCCGGACCCTGGCTTTTGTGCCACAACGCTTTTGGTGGCCTACCATGGTTCTTGATGTCTCCGCATTCGTCGCCGCTTGCATGGTCTGTGCACAGAACAACACTCCTCGGCAATCTCCATCTGGTCTCCTCCAACCTCTGCCTGTCCCTCATTGTCCCTGGTTTCACATCTACCTGGACTTTGTCATGGGTCTCCCCCGTCTGATGGCAACACCGCCATCCTGACCATAGTGGATCGGTTTTCCAAAGCTCCCACTTAATTTCTCTCCTCAAGCTACCCTCTGCCAAAGAGACGGCCCAGCTCATGGTGCAGCACATCTTCCGGATCCATGGACTGCCAGTAGACATGGTCTCTGACCGGGGTCCTCAGTTCTCATCCCAGTTCTGAAAGGTGTTCTGCACACTCATTGGGTTGTCGGCCAGTCTGTCCTCCGGGTTCCACCCCAGTCCAACGGCGAGTTGGAGCAAACCAAGCAGGACCTAGAAACTACTCTGTGCTGCCTGGTCTTCGCCAACCCCACCACCTGGAGCCAGCAGCTTGTGTGGGTTGAATATGCCTACAACACCCTTCCCTGCTACAGGCCTATCACACTTTGAGTGTTCCCTGGGGTATTAGCCCCCGCTTTTCCCTAAGCAAGAAGAAGAAGTCAGCATACCTTCGGACCAGATGTTTCTCCGCCGCTGTTGTCGTACTTGAAGGAGAGTCCAGTCGGCCCTCCTCGTGACCACCTCCAGGTATAGAGGACAAGTGGATCGCCACCGGACTCCGGCTCCCCGGTATCTTCTGGGGCAGAAGGTATGGCTGTCCACCTGGGATCTGTCCCTCCGGGTGGAATCTTGCAAAATCTCTCCCCTGTTAATCGTCCCATTTCCCATCTCCAAGGTCATTATCCAATCTGCTGTTTGTCTTCTGTTGCCCCGTATCCTCCGTATACATCCCACCTTTCATGTGTCTAGAGTTAAACCCATGTCTCACAGCCCTTTGTCTCCTGTTTCCGTTTGCCTGCCCCTGTTCTACAAATAAACTTTTGTTTCTTCGACACTGTCTGCATCTGGGTCATACCTGAAACCTGATAGTTGCAGTGTTGGGAAAGCTACTCTGAACATATAGTTTACCAAGCTACCAATTACTTCACACTGGAAGGAGTTAAGTTACACTAAAGTAGTTTACTACATTCAAAGTACTTTGTGATAAATCATATCTAAATCTGAAATGTCATAGACTACAAATTGCAAGAACGAATCACTCTGGAGTAAGATCTTAACAGAATGTGTAAGTTAGCATATTAAACACAACATCTGTTTCAAGTTAGGATTAGAAAGGGCTGATGCTAAAAAGAAAGGAACAAGTAGTGTGTAGTTCCAATAGTTAGCTATACCGCTTCATAGCAAAAAAAAATCTGAAGTTCAGAAAACACTACCTACATTTGAATTTAGTTCAACTACGATCAAGCTACTGCAAAATGTAGTTAAATTCAGCTCATGGTGCTGAAAGTGGGCAAATTTCAACCGTCTTCATTTAAAGAAGTTAGACCTACCTGTTTGACAGACCAAATTAGGCTATAGGCTGCTATATCCATAGATTTGTCAGTCAATTCCTCCACCCACTATGCACTTTAAATAGCCAACCTCGTGTCAGAGAAGGGCTGTTAAGTTAAAATCAAGACTCGAATTGAAGGGGTACGAGACGGTATACTATAGGCCTACCTTTATTAAAGACAATGGCAAAAAGCACAGGCCTACCCCTTGTTAGCTTAAAATTTTGAGGAAAATAAAACGGATCCGATTACATAAAGTATAACAACGCTTTGGTCCCCAATGCTTTATGCTAGAAACAAGCTATAAAATACCCGGGAAAGACATGACTCTGATGCATATGGGGATATCATTGTTTAGTTTCTTTGACATTCAAAGGTTGAGATACAACCTTCCTATAGCCGAGGAGGCAAAAAATGTACTTCGCTTGGGAAGTAATCTAATTCTGTCACTATCAATTGATTAAGCTATTCACTTATGTACAATACAATATGTTCACACCCATACGTCTTTTAGGGAAACACCTCTCATTGAGTTAAGCCATGGAAGAAGAGTAGCCAGCAGTTAAAGCTCAGTAGGTCTACTATGTCTGGGGTAGAAAGGTAGGGCTAACTTTTGAAAGTACCGTGCTCAGATTCCTAATGACGTCTCAGATTGTATTATTTGCAAACAGGGATAGTTTTGTTAAAACCAAGACACACCAAGATCTCTCTGTCCTGTAATTTCTGTAATTAGTGTGGTATGAAAAATATTCAGCTAATATGTAAAATGACATAGAATTCCATTAAATGTTTTAAAGAGGATATTTTTTTCTCGGACCTGCAAATACGATGAGAATCAAATCAAACTTTATTTGTCACATACAACAAAAAAGGTAATCTCTGCTAGGTTGGCCCAGACCTATAACCTGGATGTGATGGAAAGTTTGATCCCTGCGAAGCCTATGTGTGGGGAGGAGGCTTCCAAGAAATGCTATGTTACCAGGGAGAATGGTACTGCCATAGGTAAGACTGTTCACACTGTAGCACTTCAGGGAAATGTTTCTACTTGAAAAAATATCAAAAGAATCTGTTACTAGACTTGCAAAGAATATATTACAAGAGATTGTACTCAAAAGACCATGAAAAAAACATTACACCCCATGTGTTCAAGAGGTTCTACTGTGTAGCCTAAAGCAGCTGAATGAGATTATATGTCAGGGGTGTCAAACTCATCTTCAACAAGGTCTGGAGGGCCACACGGAAAATTGATTGTATTTCCTTGCCGTCTTTTTTGTGTGTGTTTTTGATACTCTCTGACTGTCAAGCTTTCATTTTGGTTATTGTTAACGAGCTGGACACGTTCATGACTGTATAAATGTAAGTCCATTACATTTCTACACAGTTTTGATTTGGTTTTAGTCATTTGAAAGTATATTGAGTTTATATTGAGTTGAGTTTTATGTTTTACTCAATTCACCTGCGGGCCATAAGTTTGACACCCATGTTCTAAGTGTTGCTGCTCTGTGTTTGTAGGGAATGCCAGGTGAAGCACTGGGCCAAACACAAGGCGGCCTGCCAACTGATGACTGAACCCACAGAAAAGCTCCAGAAGGACTTGACCATAACTCCTGAAGAGAGAAAGGTGGACATCAGCAATATATTGGACTGAGTTTTTTTATTTTTTATTTCACCTTTATTTAACCAGGTAGGCAAGTTGAGAACAAGTTCTCATTTACAATTGCGGCCTGGCCAAGATAAAGCAAAGCAGTTCGACACATTCAACGTCACAGAGTTACACATGGAGTAAAACAAACATACAGTCAATAATACAGTATAAACAAGTTTATATACGATGTGAGCAAATGAGGTGAGATACGGGAGGTAAAGGCAAAAAAAGTGTGATGGGAGAGAGAAGAGAGGTCTTATGTGGTGACAAGTCAATGGAAAGATATTCACCTATATGCAATTTGGGATGGGATTTGAATGCAATTGTTATGGTTTTGGACTGTTAATGTTAACCTTTTGAGGTTTGTCTGTCTCAATTAAATTCCGACTTCTAGATTGTATTAATGCAAACGTTGACGGCTCCCGGGTGGCGCAACGATCTAATGCACTGCATCTCAGTGCTTGAGGAGTCACTACAGACACCCTGGTTCGAATCCAGGCTGTTTCACAACCGGCCGTGATTGGGAGTCCCATAGGGCGGCACACAATTGGCCCAGCATCATCCAGGTTTGGCCGATGTAGGCCATCTTTGTATATAAGAATTTGTTTTTAACTGACTTGCCTAGTTAAATAACGGTAAAACATTAATAAAAATAAAAAAATGATCAAGCAGAGTTTATATCCCTTTGATCTCAGACCTGATATATCCCTTTGATCTCAGACTGAGTGGAACTCACAGGTTGAACCTGGGAAGGAGCACAACTCAAGACTTGCTAATTAAATTGTAATAATGGGCTCCTCATTAGCTTGTCATCTTACAAGTTGTTTAGCACATTTTTTTTGACAATTCTAACAATTAAATGCGCCTATGCGTCTGTCATAGATGTGAAATAGAAAAACGTTTTACAAGAAACTCCAAAGTTTGTGGCCTCATGTTTTGACTCATCATCATGGTCAGTCATCCTGGGATCAGAATCTGCCTATTGTTCAGGTAACTGCACGGTATCCATTTCACTGGGTAGTATTTCAAAGTAACTTTACCCACTTGATTGTTTAGACTCTGCGCGCCTTGAACTGTAAAAAAAAGGGTGTGCCTGTGAAGTTCACATGTTAACTGACAAACATTTAACATATACTGTCAATGGATGATTAGTAAATTATTATCCTTAATGTAGTTTGTATTTGAATGTCACTAATGAAATAGCATACAGATACAGTGTTAAATTGCGATGGAGGGCTGGGGGATTTACACACACACACATCTCCCGCGCCCGCTCTACTGTTCAAGACTCAGAAGCACCCCCTATGTGAAAACATTCCGGATGTCAAGAACAGTAGTCTGCTCTTCACTTTCTCGTCTTTCTCTCATTTTCTTGTCTTGTTATTGCGTCACATGTTGGGGTGTCCGAATAGGGCGCTGCTGATAATCTCGATTTTTTTTTCGAATTGGGGTATTTCCGTGAAGTATCCGATAATACATTGTTTCCAGACCAGACGCGAAACTGCCCACCTCTGCTCCGTTATTCGTAATAACTTATATGGAAACTTGGTACGATAGAATAACATCAGGGACGAGGCATCGGCCGCTGCGGGGTGGATCCCGGATTTGGTAAATTGTTAAACTTTCAAAACAAGTCTATAGCAAGTTTTATGAATGATGTGAAATAGGCTCGATTCGGTCCCTTGTTTCTTGTGTTTCTAGGCTACCCCCTCCTCCCTCAGACATCTTCATCTGTGATGCTAAACGGCTGCATGTAGGCCTGATTTACAATTATTATTCACAACATGCTTCATGTTTGAAGCAGAATATTGGCGATTTATTCGATTATATAATCTGACATTTGATGGTATGTAAATTAATATAACTAGTTATCTGGGTATTTAATAATAGACGGCAACGTGCTCCGTTATTAAAACAATAAAGAACAGGACAATTATAAAATAGCCTTAAAACGCTATTTTTTATTATAATTAGACCACTTTATTGATGCAGCAAATGGCAAATTATATTAAAGTACTAACACAGATAATTTTATGTCGAGAAACAATGACTTCATTCATACTCAGTAGGCTATAGAATAGGCTATTTTATTTAGTTCAAGCTGTGGTTTCTATAGTAAGGGAAGCATAGCTGTATGGGAAGTTCTCCCCACATTTGAAGGCTAGCAACAATGTACTACTGTAGGCCAATGTCCTGTCCATGAGTTGGTGCTTCATGATTGGTGATGCTGGATTGTGTATTATTGTTTTTAGTCACAGGTGTGATGATTGCCTCTGAGTGAAGAAGGAACTGAAGCTGTGACTAACAGAATGTCTTGGGGTGAGTTCATTGAGCTCCGTGAGTTGAGGCTGCATGACAATGACCGGATTGAGCTGACCTGCTGCGAGGTGCCTCGCTCACCACCTCGCCTGGAGCGGGCCAATGCCCTGCGGATCAGCCCAGGGAAGGTCCCAGAGCTGCTCAGCCGGGTGGGCATCATCCGACTGCTGGGGGATAGCCTGGACCCACGGCTCACAGATGAGAGGGGAGAGGGACATGACTTCCAGCCCTGCAGCCATGCCCAGCCCACCTGGTGTGACCTGTGTGGAGACTTTATCTGGGGACTGTACAAACAGAGCCTGCGCTGTGCCAGTGAGTCTGTCTTCTGCTGCTGCATAGGATTGACTTGCATGATAATTATTAGGATTGTATGTCTGCATACATGTATGTCACAGGCAACCGGTGGCACCTTAATTGGGGAGGACGGGCTCATAGTAATGGCTGGAACGGAATGAATGGAATGGTATCAAACAAATGAATGAAATGGTGGTTGATACCATTTAATTCACTCCATTCCAGACATTATTATGAGCGGTCCTCCCCTCAACAGCCTCCTGTGTTATGTAGGCCTATGTGCGTGAGTGTTATAGGGTTTAACTATGGCTAGCCTATGAGAATGTGTTTCAAGGTTATCCCACTTCTGACACCAATATAATTAAACGGGCAAGGAGTGTGGCGCGAACCCTCGACCCTCTAGCAGATATAGAAAGCATGGTCAAGAGGCAGAGTTGATTTCCGCCCGTGCAAACCAGGGTTCTACAGTATTATATAGCCTGTTTGTGTGTGCATAGGATATACTGTATGTGTTTGTTTATGTATATGCCAGGCCATATAGCTTTAAGTCATTGTTTCTCAGATGGACTAAATGGGCTTTTTGTAAGATGGGCTCTATTCACAGGACTCAGTATTCATTAGGCCTGAATAGGCTTTAATGAGGAGTTTCTGCAAAGAGGGACATTACTGTTCCCAGCAGCGACGAACCAGCTGAGAACCAAACCGCTCGCCTGGAAATCCCAGACCCTGTTTTAGCTCTGGAGTACTTGGAAAACTCCCAAATTCAGTCAGCTGTTGGCGGCAGTCTATTCTTCAGGGCATTAAGATGGATCTAGTGTTTGTTTTTTTAAATGTCTGTGTAGGTACATGCATAATCTTCAAAGTTTACACTATGAACTTCCTTTCCTCTGTCTGAAACCGACCCTTTAAATTGTTATGTGTGGCCATTACATGTGTGGAGAGAGAATTGAGAAGTGTAGCCTGTGTCTGAAGTGTATGGGGAATATACTGGTAAACTCTCATGACAACACCTCTTTATTTGTCAAATAATCCCTCTACTGTCTAGCAATACTTGTCTGATCATGTCCTGTTTGATTAGTTAGTGACCAATTTGAAGTAATATTTTTTAGTCTGTGACTAGTTCTGTCAAACGTGTAATGACTCCATGTGGCCAGTGGAGGACAGCAGATAAATTAGAATCTCAAAATGTCCCAAAACTGGAGGGAATTGACATCCTAAATTGAGTAAATGGAAGTTTGTGCCAGTGCTCAACACTTCTTTTCATAGCTGACATTTCCTTACATCTGTGGAGAAGCCACAACTTTCATTACAACCCATGATCTGATCAAATCCTGTTTTTAATTCATCACTTATCTTTTCTCACAGATTGTGGATTTACATGTCACTATCGATGTCGACCTCTCATCCAATTAGATTGCAGTTTGGATCGTGGCTCCACAGTTGAACAAACATGTGCTGTAGAGACTGATACAAATGTGGTAAGAACCTCATAATCTGATGTATGCGTGTCATTTCATTTGTTTTCTCTACTCAACCTCTCATTCACCGGCCATGTCGTGTGTCATGACCACCACCTATCCACTATTCAGGCCATACTCTTTGTGGTGACATGGTGTCTGCACACTCTCTGTAATCAATCGCCCTAGTATTCTTTTCTTTCTATTCATGTTTCTTTCTATTCCATGATCCCCCTGTGTCAGGTCCTTTCAGTTCAGGTCCTCTCTCTCACAATTCCCTTTGGCGACAGTACCCTATCTATGGGCATCAATCATTTATATGTATTTTATTTGTATTTATTAATTAACCTTTATTTAACAAGGCAAGTCAGTTAAGAACAAATTATTATTTACAATGACGGCCTACCCCGGGCCAATTTTGCACCGCCCTATAGGACTCCCAATCACGGCCGGTTGTGATACAGCCTGGAATCGAACCAGGGTCTGCAGTGCCTTAGATTGCTGCGCCACTCGGGAGCTAGTCTTATCTGATATATTTATTTTTCCCTAAAGTGGTGCTGTTCTCTGTAGAACCCTAGGCCTACATATGTCATGCATTTGTCATGTTATGTGAATCCCCTATGCTCTGCTTTCATCTGAATCCTCACATGATTTTCATTGTCTCACGTCGCATTTATTATTGGCAGACAGGAAAAGGGGGGTATGATGTCATGGGAGTTCTAATTTTCCCTCAGCGCCCAATCATGGAGGTTTGCGCTGGTTTTGTGTATTTTCTAATCTCAACTGCCTGGGTGGGGCCTCCGCGGTCCGGGGAGAGAGATGGAAAGGTGGGGGCTGGTCCCGCATCCTGTTCTCTGCTCGTTTTGAGAAACCGAAACGTGGCCAGATTGAACAGGAAACCGAAAAAAACATGCTTTAGAACGCTGTTGAAGTTTACAGAGAGATACTAACTATACTAGCAGTCTGAATACGCTACACACTATCTGTGAATCTCAAGTTGCTGTAGTTACTACATGTTTATTACAGCGGGATACATTTTAAGATATACATTGTTTTATTAAACGGGAAACTACGCCTATTAGTGCTCCAATCAAAGCCGAATTAGATACAATTTGAGAAATTGTAGCGAAGTCTGATCGCAATATCGTTCCAGAGTCTAACGTTACATTACAACATTTTGATCATGAAAGACGCGGACAGTGTTTCGGATAAGAGCCCATCCTTCGGGAAGACGTGGGGCAGTTCCACCAGTAGCGGATACTGCAGTGGGGACTCGGATTCTGAGTTCGAGCAGTACTTTACTGCTCGCACATCATTCATTTGCAAATCCAAGAAAGAGAAGGTAAGAATGATAACTTTATCAAGCAGACAGGACTATGTCAATTGCCTACCAAGCTGTTTCCATTTAGAATAGTTCTGTTTAATTATATTTTTTATTTTACCTTTATTTAACTAGGAAAATTCTTATTTGCAATGACGGGCTACACCGGCCAAACCCAAACGACACTGGGCCAATTGTGTGCCGCCCTATGGGACTCCCAATCACGGCCGGTTGTGAGACAGCCTGGAATTGAACCAGGGTCTGTAGTGACGCCTCTAGCACTGAGATGCAGTGCCTTAGAGCGCTGCCCCACTCAGGAGCCCACTCGGTAACTTTCTTTATAGTTGCATTGTAGTTTATGATTATTCACTAATAGCGTGATTGCTGTAGTACCCCGAGTAACTCTACCATGGCTCCTTTAAAAAAAAAATCATTGGGATCTGCTGTACCTCTCATATAAAATATTTCACTACAGACCCGTGGTCAATCCCAGGCTCTGTCACAGCCGGCCGCGACCAGGAGACCCATGAGCTGGCGGACAATTGGCCCAGCGCCGTCCGGGTTAGGGGAGGGTTTGCCCGGCCGGGATGTCCTTGTCCCATTGCGCTCTAGCGACTCCTTGTGGCGGGCCGGGCACATGCACGCTGACCTCGGTTGCCAGCTGTACGGTGTTTCCTCCGACACATTGGTGCTGCTGGCTTCCGGGTTAAGAAAGCAGTTTGGCTTGCTTAACATCTATATTACAATGATGACTCTTACACCCTGATGCTGAGAACCACTCACAAATTAATGTTTAGTGACGCACCCATGATACTGTACCTCTAGTTAAGTTTCGGAACACAAACACACTCACGTAGCCTACTGTTCAGTGTTCTACTCTCACATCTGAACAAACATTACACTTACAAAGCTTGCACACACAAGTCTGCATACAAGCCTGCACACATATTTCCGCAGGGTTTGAATAAGTAATGGCAAAATAAGATCATGTCTGATTAACTAATATTTCCACATCATCTTGAATGTTATTATACAGAATACAGTACAAAGTGATAACGTCACCGTGAACATTAGTGACTCCTTAGTAGAATGAGCTGGCTCTCATTTTGTGATTGCCAATTTAATAATTAACTGCAGGACATTAACTCAGCAGCCTTTCAATCTGCATTAGGATGTAGGTTATTGATCTGGTTTATTGATCTTTTTTTCACAGCTTGACATTGCTTTATGTAGTTTTGTGCTCCATGAATTCTGGGCAGCTGTGGCCATTAATTTCTCCAATGTGTAAACATCAGCTAACTCTCCGCATTAGGAACATGATTAGTGGGATAAACAACACAAGAGCAATATAGTTTTGAATGGCACCATTCCTAAAGAGTTATTTATTTGTCCCTGTGATTTTCCTCCTGATTTAGTTATTTTTCTTGTGATTTTGCCCCAGGGTACTGATGGTAGCACGAGCCATGGAGATGAATGGCTATTGATCTAAGGATCATCCCTCCCCCATCCACGAAAAACACCTACTGTTGGTCCCCTAATTCACTGTTTCCCAATCCTGGTCCCCAAGTGCCTCCAACAATACAGAGTTTTGTTGTAGCCCTTGACAAACACACCTCACTCAGCTCATTGAGGGTTTGATGATTAGTTGACAGGTTCAATCAGGTGTGCTTGTCCAGTGTTACAGTAAAAATGTGTACTGTTGGGGGTACCTGAGGACTAGGGTTGGGAAATACTGCCCTAATTGATGAGCCTACATTTTGTGCATCATATGTCCTGAATAACATCCTCACACAGGAAGCAAGAACGGACCATTAGACACCGGAAGTGCATACATGTGGTGGATACCGTGTGTCCATACCAGACATCTCAAGCGGGCGGGCGGGGGATATTTTTTTTTACATGAACACAGCATTAAAGAATGCAGCTCAAAGCCGTTGCAGACATTACAAACAGCTGCACGTTCCCCCATGGCGCCTTCCTCTTCAGAGATAGGAGTTCAGGAACTAGGATTCGTCAGCGCTGACATATCATTGTACTCCACTACTTCCCTATTGTAAGCTATGGCTACGTTGACACTTGACAGGAAGTTTGGAATCTGATGCAACCGGTGGTCATTTGTGAAGGAAGGAGTGGAGCTTACAGGAAGTTAGCACTGTGAAGCATAGGTTGCTATTTAGCACATTTACCAACTCTTCATTATACAGCAGCAATAAGTCCTGAAAAAAGCAGTAATGCTGTTTCTCATTCAATACCATTTTGACTTACACCAGTCTAGTGCTTCCTTCTTCTCAGCTACTGCGGGAAAAAACCCAGCTTGTCCACCTCTGGGAATTTTCATTGGGATGATTTTCTTAACTAAATGTTTAGTTCAATTGGTCGATATGTCGTGCCTCCTTAACTGTCCCTCTAATCAATTAGATTTTTTTTCAATATGAAATGTGGGGAGTTAGTTTGCCCCCATTAGGCCCACATAACACATTTCTTACAGCCATCATTTTACATGCAACACATTTAAACTTGGCTTAAAGTGGTAGAACACAAAAGACTCCCAAGATAACCCTTTTTTGTCTTTAGGAAGATGAGAGAGTAAGCCAAATTGAAAGAGGGCTTTTACGGCTGCTTCGACAATTAAAGTGTAACCAATAAATGGCTTATTGAAATATTGACTCCCTTTTCTATCTCTTTGGTCAGGATGAGCAGGTCAAATGTGGGAAGCAGCAGGAGCTGTCAGGCACAGAGATCCAGCAGAAGGTGAAGGAGTACAATGCTCAAATCAACAGCAACCTCTTTATGAACCTGGTGAGTACTAACAAGTTGCCCTTATACCATTGTAGTAACATTGTAATAAATCTAGTATACCATTGTAGTAACATTGTAATACATCTAGTAATTCAGTAATTGCTCAGTTACAATACTGCATAATTACCCCAACAATGTAATGTCTACTATGCAACAACATGTTGATAATGTGTGTTAATGTTACATTTTATGCCAACATTTCTTCATTATCTTCAACAGAACAAAGATGGCTCCTTCACTGGCTTCATAAAGGTCCAGTTCAAGCTGGTACGACCTGTGTCAGTTCCCCCTCCGAGAAAGGGTACTGCAACACAGGATGGTGCGGGCAAGAAGAATGGGGGAGTAAAACGTTGCACCTCTTTCTACCTGCCCAAGGATACATCTAAACACCTACACATCAGCTCCCGGACATGCGCTCGTGAGGTCATCGAAGCCTTGCTAAAGAAGTTCACTGTGGTGGACAACCCTGGAAAGTTTGCCCTGTTTGAGCGCACCGAGCGTCATGACCAAGGTAAGCCTACCTCTGTGACCGGTTTTGTGGCAAGACATGTCTGTTCTTTGTTCTGCATTGACATCACATACAGTAGATAAATACAACAAGGTGCAATACAGTTAATTAATTCTATTGTCCTCCTGTATTTCTCTCAGTGTTCCTACGTAAGTTGTCTGATGACGAGCGTCCACTCGAACTGCGTCTGTGTGCTGGACCCAATGAGAAAGCCCTCAGTTTGGTATTGAAAGAGAATGAGACTGGAGAGGTCAACGTGAGTATTGAGCATGCATTGGGCATTCATTCTCAAACCAACCTGGCCATTTCACATTGTGCAGCATACACTAATGCTCTGTCTCCCTCCTCTCTCTGTCCAGTGGGATGCCTTCTCTATGCCAGAGCTCAAGAACTTTGTCCGCATGTTACAGCGTGAGGAGGAGGAGCATGTCAAGCAGATTTTGCAGCGCTACGCTCTGGCCCGCACCAGAATGCAGGAGGCCCAAGCTGCTGCTTCCATCCCTGGTGGTTCCTCGGCTAGTGGTTCCAGCCCTGGCTGAGAAACATGTCGCCTATGGGACAACCTGCACCTCTGACTGACAACCATCACAAGATGACCAGTCATCACTGCATCCAAAGATCCCAGAGAACACAAGTGGACACCTCCCTCAAAGGAGGAGAGTGAAAGAACGAATGAGAGCGAGAGGGCGCATGAGAGCAAGAGGGCAAGCGCGTGTGAATGTGAGAGCTATCAGAAGTGCCGTACAGCTAGAGAGAGTCTGTTGATAATGAGAGTTGAGAAACAGTATATGAAACTGTGGCTGATGAGAGACTGGCTTTGTCCAGTACTGCCTCTCATTATGGGGGCGCCATTTCACTATCCTGGGTCAGCTACCTGGTTCGTAGCGTTTATCACATTATTCTTGCTGGCAGTAGGGTCCATAGATTATATCATTTATAGCTTTGGGGTAACGATTAAAGATAATGTTGAGACACCTGAGTGGGGTAAGCCATATCAAAAAACTGTTTAACTCCCTTAATGCCAAGCAATAAGAGGGTAGCCAACCTACTAGCTAAGACAAATGTTAAACATATTCAGGTGCTGTCTGCCTCAGTATCTCCAGACCCAAATGCTAGTCAGAATAACAAGCGATGGACATTATGGGCCAGGTAGGTACCCCAGGTTTCCATTTGACCCCAATCTCTGCCACATACCTCTTGCACATCCGTACTGTGATGGATGTTACTCTTTTTGCTGTCCCTTTATGAAACTGAGTGGGAGTGCCCCATGTGTTGGGTGCACAGTGAATGTCAATTGAGAGGACAATCCCCAGGTTGATTTAATTGATAGGGGAATCCCCAGGTTGATTTAATTGATAGGGGAATCCCCAGGTTGATTTAATTGATAGGGGAATCCCCAGGTTGATTTAATTGATAGGGGAATCCCCAGGTTGATTTAATTGATAGGGGAATCTCATCCTTGAAACACTTTGAACTGGAAGCTGATGATTTTTATGGAATGTTTGTTTGTTTGTATATCTTTTCATGTTCTTTATGAGATTTTAAACCTAAAACAACAGAATAATAGAGTTGAGAATTGGATTCATATGATCAGTACATGTCTATATTGCTTGAAATAATACCTTGACTGTCAATTATTCAAAAAAAATGTTTTTACATGTCCAGTGTCAATATATTTTTTACAAAACAATAATAAATTAGCACTGTTCACATTACATAAGATATCCTTCACAAAGGTGTGGTGTCTCTTGATGATGGGGATATTCCATTGGGATGATATTCGTTTACTAAATAATGCTATCCTCACTTGGCAGTTATGGCTAGTTGCGAGTACTTGGTTTGCGGTCCAAATACTTAAAAGACACACTCTCTTCCACTTACCCTCGCCTTATGCCCTTGGGGGATACTCCGTCGCCATCTTGGCGGGTGGTCCAAATGATTAGCCAAGCAAGGGAAGTTTGCAACGTAAGGCCCTCAGGCCTCGTTTTCATTGGATTTTGCGAGTGTATAATTATGTTAATTCCGGGGTCTGAAACTCCCCATAATTCAATTTGCGAGGATTGTACATCCGCTAAAAAAAGTCAGCGAAAACTTAAAAACAACATCAATGGAGAAGGCAACATACAAGTGGAAGTAAAAACGAATGCAAATAAGTTTGAAATCGTGCTACTAATGCACATGATGGCACAAACACGCCTCGTTAAAAGCAAATATGTTTTTGTTTGGTTATCTTTTGAAAATTGTAGAAAAAAACATTTCCCTTCCTCAGAAGTTATAGCTAGGCAGGCTACCGTCAGCTAGCTATCATACAGTAGGCGTATATTCATAATGATATATTTAATATAAGTAGACATGCAATCATAATTGACTGTTGCGTATATAAAGCACCCACAAGTACCTGTGGCTGAAAACACAATCATCGCGGGATGAACGAGTGACGAATTTCCATTAAAAAAATAATGCCTGCCTCCTTTTTTAAATATTTTTTTTATTAACAACAAAATAATACAGGAAGTACATGTGGGAACACAAGTATATATAAATAATATACAATGGACAATAGGGCTAGGGGGTACAATATCACATTATACAAGGACCTTAAGGGACATACAAACACTCAGTATTCTAACAGCTTTTTGTTAGTAGAGTATTTAATTGTCTTAAAATACAGTTCAATTTATTTATGTAAGGTTAGAATATGTTTTTTTTGTTGTAAATTTACATTTGTCAATATGAAATTTGGCCAAAAGAATAATTAAATGAATTACATAAAAATGTTTCAGCTTATTTCTATCGCAGGTAAAGAATTCAAGCAGTACATCTCTCCACAATATTGTAAGATCTTCATAAATGTGTTCAATTATAAATCTACTGATGTCTTGCCACAGTTTTCTTACATGAATACAATGCCAAAAAAGATGCAACACAATTCCTGCCTCCCTTTTTATTTTATTTTTTATATTTTTATTAATATCAAATCAATACATAAAGCACATGAGGGAACACAAGCATACATAAATTACAAACAATAGACAATCGATCTAGGAGGTAGAATATCACATTACAATTACACAAGGACCTTAAGGGACATGCATATACTTACAATTCTAACAGCTTTTTTGTTAGTAGAGCATTTAACCGTCCTAAAATACAGTTCAATTTATTTTTGTAGGGTACGAAAATGTGTTTTTCTGTTTGTAAATTTACATTTGTGTATATGAAATTTGGCCAAAAGAATAATGAAATTAATTACGTAAAAATGATTGCGCTTATTTCTATTGTATGTAAAGAATCCAAACAGTACATCTCTCCACAATAGTGTAAAATCTTCATAAATGTGTTCAATTATAAACCTACTGATGTCTTGCCAATTCCTGCCTCCCTTGCCCTGCAAGTGTCTTCTTGTCATACGTCATGAAACGTCATCAAAAGTGTCCACTTAATTTGAAAGCTGAGGAGATAGGGTGTGTCTTATGTGTTTGGGCTGCAAACTTTGACAAAGAGAATGTTACTATTATTTCCTTGTGATGGTGTACAGAGTTAGTAAAGGATATTGTGCAAACATCTACCTACATCCTCTCAGTACTGGCTAGAGGAACATTGTTTATGTCACTCATGCGCAAGCTCAGCTGACCAACCGTGCGGTTCTTTCGATCGTTTAGACCATTCGTGACGTATGGCGTGATTGTTTTTTGAGATCTGTACTAGCGAGCCAGCCATTTTAGCTATTTAACAACAACAGTGTATTTGATCAACACTACCTTACTCCAAGGACGAATAGAAGTCACGGCTAAAATAATGAACATGTTACTGTAAGTGCTGTCACCATAATACACCGCTAGCTAACGTCAGCTTACCTTGCTAATTGTTAAGTTTACTAGGCTAGCGTAGCAAACACCCGTTGAGATAGTTATGTAGCTTTGGTTGATGCATTTTAAAAGCTTAATTCATTTACTATATTAAGATAACTTAGTTTGCTATCAGCTGTAATTTGAACAGTGTTACGTTGGCTAGCCATCTTGGCCAACGTCGTTCGCTAACTACTATAACTAGCTAATGTTAAATTGACCGTTTGAATGCCAACTAGTTAGCAAGCTAACCTAGCTATTTAACTTGCTAGCTAACTATTGTTTGGCCTATGTGGTAACATCAGGCTAGCTAACGCAACAGCTTGTGTGTTTTATCAGCAGTGCCTATGGCATAACTGTTCTTGTTTTCAGATCCAAACCAGGAGACAACTGACTGTACAGCTCATATACTCGTTGCCTAGGGGGTTTCACAGGGGATAATGTCCCATCACTGAAGATGGGAGGCAGTGGGTCCAAGGTGAAAGGTGCTTGGCCATTTGCTGGTTCAGGAGCTGGAGGTGATTCAGGCAGTGAGGGGCAAGAAGACCAGTCTTTGACCCGCCTCAAAGGGACCAGAAAAGCAACCCCATTTATTTTCACAAGGAGGAGGTAATAATGTTTGCTAAATGCAATATGTAGCCTATATGATATGTGATCCTTAGCGAAATGCTTTCCAATACCTGATTTTGTGTGTATGTGTGTTAGCTCTCTTTACTATGATGAGGATGGGGACCTGGCTCATGAGTTCTATGAAGAGACTTTGGTGACAAAAAATGGCCGAAAGAGGTCCAAGCTGAAGAGGATTCAGAAGAACCTCATACCTCAGGTACACTGATTGGATGATCACTTGAGAGTCACAGACTCTGTTTTGGAAAGGTTTCCAGTTACCCATGGTTCTTGTTCTTGTTTATAATTACTCTTGTGGGTATTGTTATCTGTTTGTAGGGAATTGTGAAGCTGAACCATCCCCGGATCCATGTAGATTTTCCTGTCATCCTCTGTGAGGTGTGAATCACATTGGGCTGGTCTAATGTGGAAAAGATGTCAGTCAAAGGCTGCCCCACACTACAACTGCTCCATCTTGAACGCTGGTGTAAGATGGATGAGATGTCTGACTACAGCTGTGGACAGACCACTGAAGCTATGTTGCGGAGAGAAAGGGGAGGTCGGATAGATGTTTTGGTGAAAGATAAAGGATAGAGTAAAAGTACTGCCTTTTGTAACATGTAGAGAAGTGTGTGTGTGTGTGTGTGTGTGTGTGTGGGAGAGAAAGGTAGCTCAAGAAAGGGAAGGTTTATGAATTCCCACAGTACATGTTGACCATTTTCAATTTTATCATATCTATGTCTGCCTCTGATTGGAGCCAAGACCTGCACTAGTGAACTTTTAATGTAAATAAAAATAATCTGTCTGAGTTGGAAATACTTGAATAAATGGTTTACCAGGCTAAAATACTGAGGCATCCCCTGTTTTTATCAAGTCCACATATGGTTCACAGTCTACACACAATGTGGTCACAATATCGATGGTTTTGTGTTCTGCGATTTAAAGACTGATTGGCTCAATTTACAAGTCTTTCTCGTTATCATAATCCTGGGAAGCTGTTGGTGACTATTTTTTTTCTCTCTGCTGTATTTCAGTTTAGGCACCAGGGGGCAGTGCTCTTGTACAGGTGGGTCTCAGGTTTGATTCTGTAACGTTTTTGGGTCAGTCATCATTTATGCCAATTGACTTTGAATAATTTAAGATGATTATGACATGACATGTGTCTAGTTGTTTATGAAAAAGTGAAGTACTTTATATACATATTGAAGGTTTGGGGGAAAATATTCTAATGATCATTTGTACAGTATCTAATGGTTCATGATCATGACATATTGTCTGTTTCAGTGTTGCTCTCTTGTAGCATACGGCTGGCTATGGGCATAATGGCCATCTCTGGCCCCTGTAATTGTATGGAATGTGGTTGGGTGTGTTTCAGGGCCAGGGGTCAGACTGATGTAATTCCTCCTTCATTCTGTCCTTTGATGTTCTGCAGAGCAACTTCCTCTGAGATTGGTTACTCTCGAATGGGTGAGGCTTGTTTATAATCATAAATTCCTAAAGCGTGTTTTAGCCATACTGATGGATTTAGCAAGAAGAGTAATACATCCAATAGCATACTGTAAGCAATGTACATGGCGTGATGAGAAAAAGGTGTGTGAGGATGTAAATATGTAAATTTCAGTTGCATCATGACATTTTATTTAATCAGAAAGTCCCATGGAGTTCAAATGCCATAGGCAGTTTATGTAAAGTATGTGAATTCATGGGTTGTTGGTGTAAAAATATATTTTCATACTTCTCAAAGATAAAAATGAATTTTATAAAGCTATTTCCCACATGATCTACAAAGTTCAAAATGTAACCTGTGTGAGTTCCAGGCTATTATTCAGTCCTATGGTCCCTCTGATTTTTAAAGTGCTTGTTTATGATGAAGGTGACAGAGTGTGTTTCCAGTTCCCCACATTGTTATCACTTCCTGGAGGTGCCTGAAGGCTGATGATGTAATGTCCAGGAGTCAAGGGTCAAAGGGAAGCACGCAGGATGGAGGGAAACTGCCCATCCCTTCTCGTCCCCCACTCTCTCTTTGTCTCATTCACACGCATATACTAGCAGGTGAGTCAGCAGAGCTTGGAGAACAAACAGCGGAACCGCATCAACTGAGTGACCCCCCCCCACAGGATGAGGCCTCACCTCACTTCCAGGGTTTTTTGTCTATCATGTGCTCTCAGATCCTCCACGTTACATGCACCCTTTAGGCATATGTTTTGTTGGACTTTGCTTCTAACTATTCATTTAAAAGCTTTCAACCCCAGCCTGCTCTAAATCTTTCCATGATCTTGGCAACATGACAGCATGTGGTACTTGGTTGGTTCATTTGAGCCACTGCCAATGGCCATCTCATCTGCTTCAAGCGGAACATCTGCATGCCAGATGTCTGTGTCCAGACAGAGTTTAAATGCTACTAGTCCTAGAGATATACCGTGCTTGCTTACATTAGCTATAGGTTATTCTGTAAGACTTTATATTATGGTGTAGCCTACTTACAATTATTTATTAAGGGGTTTAAACTGTCAATTATAAGTGTATAGATAGTTTATGAATATGTAATGAACATGTTTAAAACATTGGTTGCAATTGTATGCTTGTCATTTAACTTTTTGGCCAAAAACTATATGAACTCAAATGGTCCTGTGTGGCTCAATTGGTAGTGTGGCTTTTGCAACGCCAGGGTTGTGGCTTCGATTCCCATGGGGGACCAGTACAAAAAATGGATGCACTCACTACTATAAGTCACTCTGGATAAGAGAGTCTGTTAAATGACTAGAATGTATCAAACTGAGAACTCAAACTATAGGCATGGCATTCTCAGTATGTTGGGAGGGTCTACGCCAGGCTTCCTCAATAGGCGGGCCGCAGGTGATTTTTGTTGTTGGATATTAAATACTGTAAAATCACGAGGAAATCGTCTCAAAAGTGGTTTTTATTTAGGACATCTGTTACGAAGTATTCCCACGCATAAAAAGTGAGCCATATGTGATCGTATCCCAATGTAAACAAGGTTTGGAGTAATTATGTTTTGTCAAAGTCTGTTTGGGATTCTTGTGGTTAATTTGCAGTACAAATGATTTATAACCATGTTCAACCCCCCCAACAATCCTTTCAAGGGAAAACCAGCCCATGACTGAATGTAATTGGGACCCCTATTCTATGCTGTCAACAGCTATTACATCTAGATAATGCAACAATATACACTATATATACAAAATTATGTGGATATCCCCTCAAATTAGTTGATTTGACTATTTCAGCCACACCCGTTGCTGACAGGTGTGTAAAATCGAGCACACAGCCATGCAATATTCATAGGTAAATATTGGCAGTAAAATGGCTCAGTGACTTTCAACATGGTACTGTCATAGGATGACACCCTTCCAACAAGTCCGTTAATCAAATTTCTTCCCTGCTTGAGCTGCCTGGGTCAACAGGTCAGTTGCGAAGTCGTAGGCCACAATCTCACAGAACGGGGATGCCGAGTGCTGAAGCGCGTAATGCGTAAAAATCGTCTGTCTTCGGTTGTAACACTCTCCCCTGAGTTCCAAATTGCCACTGGAAGCAACGTTTGTACACAAACTGTTAGTTGGGAGCTTCATGAAATGGGTTTCCATGGCATAGCAGCCTCACACAAGCCTAAGATCACCATGCACAATGCCAAGTGTTGGCTGGAGTGGTGTAAAGCTCGCCTCCATTGGACTCTGGAGCAGTGGAAACACATTCTCTGGAGTGATAAATCACGCTTCACCATCCGGCAGTCTGAAGGACGAATCTGGGTTTGGTGGATGCCAGGAAAATGCTACCTGCCCCAATGCATAGTGCCGACTGTAAAGTTTGGTGGAGGAGGAATAATGGTCTGGGGGTGTTTTTCATGGTTCAGGCTCTAAGTTCCAGTGAAGGAAAATCTTAATGCTACAGCATATAATGACATTCTAGACGATTCTGTGCTTCCAACTTTGTGGCAACTGTTTGAGAAAGGCCCTTTCCTGTTTCAGCATGACGATGCCCCGTGCACATAAAACAAAGTCCATACAGAAATGGTTTGTCAAGATCGGTGTGGAAGAACTTGACTGGCCTGCACAGAGCCCTGACATCAACCCCATCAAACACCTTTGGGATGAACTGTACCGCAGACTGCGAGCCAGACCTCTCTAATGCTCTTGTGGCTGAATGGAAGCAAGTCCCTGCAGCATTGTTCCAACATCGAGTGGAAAACCTTCCCAGAAGAGTGGAGGCTGTTATAGCAGCAAAGGGGGGACCAACTCCATATTAATTTTGGAATGAGATGTTCAACAAGCAGGTGTCCACGTACTTTTGGTCATGTATATTGCATCTGTTTTCAATGACAAAATTGGAAACGTTTTGGACTGACTCATTCTGAAGTGTTCAACTGACAAATTAAAGGAACTATTTTCAATTAAAAACTGGAAAGAAATATTAACTGGAAAGAAATATAATATAAGATATTAAACCTAGGTTAGTTCAATTATGTTGGTGTCATACAATATATTAAGAACCACTTGACACGCCTACAGTACAAATATCATAATTGTACGGTTTAGTTCGCCACTCCCCCCTTTTCATGCTGAATGGAACATCCTGAAGTGGTCCAGTCTCCGGCTAGTCCAGGGTAGGCGTTTCGTGCAACTGAACTGACAACAGTACAAGGTTTACGGGTACACTCACTGTCGTTTCAAGTTGTAAAGTACAGTAATAATACACGCCAGTGACATAAATGAAGTACCAGTGTTTTTACCTATTATTGCAGGGATCACTTAAAGTTTGTTTCATTCACTTTTCTCCAACTTATCTTGAGGAAAGACAAACGTGGCTTGGAATATAGCAGGACTCCATCTTTTGGGAATGCTTCCTCGTTTCTGTAAAGTATGTTTTTCTATTTTCTTTTCCACTAATTAAAACTTCCTCATGGGTAAAAGCAAAAATGTTAGGGTGTGTTTCCCGAGACAAGCGTCTACTGCTTTTTCAAGTCCACTGCTGCTAAATACTGTTTCCCAACAAACTGATTGCTTTCAGTAACCTAGAACTTAAACTAAATATTAAATTCATCATCTTCATGAAAAGTGGTATTGTTTCTAGGCTTGTCATATACAGTAGGATGCTTGATCTTAATGCATTATTCATAGAGGCTTTCACGCGGAATACAATGAATTAAACCAGCTGAACTGTTCACACCATATTATCCTCTTCGTTCTTAAACCCAGTGTATGTCTTGAACCTGTGGGGAAAGTCAGCCCTCTATTTCAACTTGTATGGTCATGGAGGTACCCAAGTAATTACAGTTGGTAACAAATCTGAATCTATTGATTAGAAATCCCAAATATAATTTGGGATTTTCACTTCAATTTACATTTAAAATAAGTTAATGTAATTTATCTTTACAGGACAGGAGAGCAGAGTGAAAAGATATTCATTCCCCACAAAAGTCATGTTGTACTGGACTGTACTGCCTGATTGGAAAGTATTGTTGTCGGTGACTCTTCTATGGGACTGCTGCTTCTGTGCTGAGGAACTGAAGCCCACAAGATGGCCACTGTATCCCCAAAAGCCTCTGGTCCTGGCCTGGAATGCCCCGACGGAGGACTGCGGCCCGCGGCACGGTATCCATTTTCAGCTGGAGCAGTTCCAGATTGTGGCGTCGCCCAATGAGGGCTTTGTCCGCCAGAACCTCACCATATTTTACAAGGACCGCTTAGGGTTGTACCCCTACTATGACGAGCCTGATGGTACAGCCATGAACGGTGGGCTCCCGCAGGTTGCCAGTCTCACTCAGCATCTGGAGAAGATGCCGGAGGGCATTCAGTATTACATACGTGAACCAGGGGCCAAGGGACTGGCAGTTATTGACTGGGAGGAATGGAGACCACTGTGGATCCGCAACTGGGACTTCAAGGATGTGTACCGCAGACAGTCACGCCAGCTGGTGGCTGAGAAGAACCTAGCTTGGCCCGCAGAGCGTGTGGCTAAGGTGGCCCAGCAGGAGTTTGAGATGTCGGCCCGGAAGTTCATGCTGGAGACCCTGAGGCTGGCCAAGAGCCTGCGGCCCAACCAGCTGTGGGGGTTCTACCTGTTCCCAGACTGCTATAACCACGACTACAGGATCACTCTGGAGAACTACACAGGCCGCTGCCCTGACGTGGAGGTGGCCCGGAATGAAATGCTCAAATGGCTGTGGACTGAGAGTACAGCCCTCTTCCCTTCCGTATACATGAGCACAGTGCTACGCTCTTCGCCCTCTGGGCGCCAGTTTGTCCGGAACCGGGTGAAGGAGGGGATGCGTCTGGCATCAGGGGGAGACGGGCTGGCACGTCCTGTCTTTGTGTATGCCCGGCCCACCTACGCCAACGTATTGGACCTGCTGACAGAGGTGATGGGCCGTTTCACTGACAGTCACATAGTACTAACCAGGAGCACTTATCCTACCTAGACCTTTAAATAATATAGTTTTTTAAAAGTCTTTGTATGTTTATTGGGTTGAGACAGATGGAGGTGAAAGGTATGGGAGAGAGGTTGCTGAAAGAGCACGGGAACAGATTGAAATCCATGCTGGCTGCAGAACATCATACATGTCTTCCAGAGGCAGTGGCTTAGACAGATAGGCCACCTACCTAGACCTTTTGATCAGACTGTTTACCATTGGACAGGAAATCCATCCTGCATATCATATTCCAGCTCAATTCAGTGAGAAAGTAGTCAAGGAGTTGGAAGAATAATTTCTGTTAACCAATATCTACAGCCTATAAACCTACCCTAATCCTACCCTAAAATAGATTTGAATGATGATTCCGATTCAGTTAATGTTTTGAGGATTTAATGAGTTTTAGTTTGAAAGCGTTTCATATTTTTTCTGAATACTCCCTCTTTAAAATCTATTTCATCAATGGGTGTGATTTCTAACTGCTCTTTTGTGTGGTGTGTCTATGTGTGCTGGTTTGATTGACCCTGATTCACAGACAAATTTCTCTCCGTCCTTATCTGTGGCTGCAACCCTTTCCTGCGCTATCAGCAGTCACTCCAATACTACCACTCTTTTGTATGTGTGTGAGCAGGATGGGTGTTGGACATTTTACTCGCTAACACTCCATAGTGCATTTCCTTAGGGGGCATGAGCAGATAAGAGGTGGTCATACACAAGGTCTATAAGGTCCAGTTACCTCTCGCCCCCTCTCACGCTCAACAATACTAAGTGCATGTGGTTCATTCTGGTTCCATTTCCACTGGCTGATTTGTGATGACTGTGCACGGTGTGATTTTTGTGACAAATCTGTACTCCTATAGTCAAGATTTGTAATGATTTCATCTCTCTGCAGACGGACCTGGTCTCCACCATCGGGGAGAGTGTGGCTCTTGGGGCTGCAGGCATCATCCTCTGGGGAGACCATGCTTATGCAGGCAGCAAGGCAAGTGTCCACACAATGACATCGCTACGAATCACTGAATTACCAAATCACAGGACCTCTGACTGCTTGTCACAATATCATAGTCAATCATGTCACACACTTGATGATCAGCTGATTATGAGTTGTGTTTTTGTAGCAGCCCCTCTTCCTATGCTTTTTGTTATTATGATGTGAAATGGTTTGTAGTGGACTGTAAGCTTCATTTAAATTGGGGAGACGCAGGAACAACATCAATCTTTCAACTCTGTGTGTGTTTTTCTCTCTCCAGACCAGTTGCTTCAGTCTGAATGAGTACCTACAGGGTCCGCTGGGCCGGTACCTGCTCAATGTCTCCACGGCAGCAGAGCTGTGCAGCCAGAGGCTGTGCGGTTCCCAAGGACGCTGCCTGCGCAGACACCCTGACACTGACGCCTACCTGCACCTCAGCCCCCTCACCCACAACATAGTCAGCCTGGAAAATGGCAAATTCAAGGTTCAAACTCTAGGTCAGCTTGGGGAAGAGGAGATAATGGGCTTTCATAGAGAGTTTCAGTGCCAGTGCTATAGTGGCTACCAGGGAGAGGGTTGTGGCCAGAGAGACCCCCTACAACAGAGAGGTATCGCACCTTCAGTCATGGGGACATGGGTTCACTGTCTGCTCCTGCTACTCCTCACACTCCTGCTCTGACTGATTGCATACATACATAGTTCATACAGCTACATTTAAAATGATTTAATGTGTATTGGTATACACATGACATTATCTACACACTTCCACAAAATGCACAAACATTATATACATGCACTCGGACAAATGCAAATGTATTCACTGGGGCCCAGGATGCTGTAAGGTTGGTGAATCTATGATTAGATGGTGGAACACTGTGGAACACGTACGTAGAGTTATGGTTGTTTGTGTGTTTTGATTTTCTTGATACATTGGAGGGCTCGCTGGAAATAACTTTGTTTACATTGCTCTCTCGCTCTTTCTCAGTCCCAACAATATATATCTCTCTCATGCCTGTCTCTTCTTCCCACCCCCCTCCCCTTTCCTTTCTACAACCCCTCCCCTTTTAAGTTGTAATTTTCTCATGATCCCAGTTTGTTTTTGTGTGGTAGTTTTCAGCTTATGATGTATGTACAGGTTTGTGTTATGTGTGTGTGCCAAAATGGGACAGATGCACTTGAATCTTTTTAATAGCACAAAATAGTACTTAGTGCCTGACCTTTGACATGTTTATCTTTAGGTAAAAGTTCATATTTATATGAATGTATTTTCACACAAGAAAAAAGCTTTTGTTATTTTATGACAAATATTATGACAAAAACAAGACTACTATTTTCTCTCCAGAATTGTGCATCTATTTTACTTTGTACTGTGTTTCAATCTTTCAAAATAAATCAAAGCCTTAACAACATCCAATACAAATCTTGCAGATGCATCACTCTTGC